>NW_025395789.1:0-4577 GCF_016433145.1 Gracilinanus agilis | reverse complement strand
GCTTGGAGCTGGAGCGGGAGCACGAGTTCCGGATGTTCGGCCTCTTTGCCCAGATGCTGGGCATCCTTAAGCAGGGAAGTGGGGCCTCCTTGGGCCCAACTGCTCCAGCTCCTCTGCCAGCCTTTGGCTTAGCCTTTGAGGACCAGAGGGGAGCCAGAATTCCCCAGAGGCCAGAGCAGACATTTGCTGGCTCCTTTAGGCTGTGGAACCCCGGACCCAAGCACCCGCAGAGGAGTCCTTACCTCTCCACCCGAGGAAATGACATCAGCTCCAAACGCAGTTTCTCCCAGGAGGGCTTTGCAACCTACCTTGCAAACAAATACGACGAAGAACAAAACCCCAGCGTGAGTATGGCTGTCCTGGGAGCCCGAGGGTCAGGGTGGTTTGGAGGGGTCCAGCAACGAACAGTGGGAAGAGCCAAATGCTGCTTCTGATGATTACCGTCCTGGACAAATCCCCTCACCTCTCTTGGCCTCAGTTTCCATCTCTGTAAAAGGAGAGATTAGATTCAGTGGCCTCACAGGTCCTTTCCGACTTTGGGTCTAAGATCCTGTGAGCCCCTGAATAACTCCCAGGAGACCTTTTTATCTCTACTTTCAGGCCCAATTGTGGGGGAGACCCAGAGGCGTATCATGAGTGGGTACCTGGTTCAGAATGCTCCAGCCCAGTTTCTGGCCCCTCTTTTGGAAAACTTGCTTTTCTCTGGGCACAGGAGCATTTGATGTCCTTTTGCCGCCTCGTAGGAGACCTCAGAGCCTTGTTCTTGGCCTTGACCCTTGGGAGCCAATTGTTCTTCCTGGCTTTAGGATCCCCAGCCCCATCCTGCCTCCAAAGCAGGAGCCTGACGCTCTCTCCAGAGCCTGCAGTGACCGCATTTTCTCCCTCCCTTCTCTAGGGCATCATTAATTTGGGGGTCAGTGAGAACAAGCTCTGCTTCGATCTGTTGTCCAATCGGGTAAGTGTTGCCTTGGGTTTCTCTTTCTTTCTGGCCAGGTCAGCCTCAAGGGCCCCAAGCAGAGAGGGGAATGGAGGAGCAGGGAAGGCAGCCTTCCACTTAGCAGAACTTAGAGACAGAAGGCTATTTAGCGATTACCACTAGACTATCAAGAAACAAGGCAGTGGGGCAGCTGGATGGCTCAGTGGATTGAGAGCCAGGCCCAGAGATAGAAAGTCCTGAGTTCAGATCTGCCTTTAGGCTCTTCCTAGCTGTATGACCCTGGGCAAGTCACTTACCCCCCATTGCCTGCCTCGTCCTTTTCTTCTGTCTTAGAACCAATACACATTATTGATTCTAAAGATGGAAGGTGAGGGTTAAAAAAAAAAAAAAAAAAGAAGCAAGGCATTGTAAAAAAAAAAAAAAAAGAAGAAGAAGAAGAAGAGGCAATGTAACAGAGAGAACAGAGAGCTAACTTCAGTGTCAGGAAGACTTGAGTTCAAGTTCTGTCTTGGGAACATGCTGGCTTTGTGACCTTGGGAAAGTCCCTTAATGCCCAGGTAACGCTTCAAAGGCTCTCAGTTGTAGAATAGTTGCTGATCTACGTTGGCAGAGGGGCTTCTCCATTGGCAGTCTGTAAACCCATGAAATCACAAGTCTGAACCCCATTTTCCTCTTCCCAAGTGAAATGAAGTCTCTGTCGCTTTCTTAAGTCTAAAATCATCCACCAAACAATAAGCCAAGCCCTGATTTGGAGTGGTTGCTGATTTCTGAGATGTAAATGCAGAAGCCAAACATTTTAATAGTAACGAAGGCAAAAGCCTAGAAGGCAAAATCTATTGCCAACAACTCTGACGTGGGTACCAGCTTCTCCCCCGGGACCACCAGTACCCGAGACTAACCTACAAAGGAAGAGTTTGCCCAGGCTTTTGGTCTGGTTCTCTTAAATCAGCCCTGGGTTTTGGAGCTGACAGGAGGCAGCCAGATGGGGCCACTTTGTCGAAAAGCATTATGGCTCTGGAGTCTAGCCACCTTGGTGGCTTTTCCCACGGGCCTGTGTTATCCTGTGTTGTGACTGTTCCTAGGCTATTCTGTTAGTTGCTGGAAGTATCCCAAAAGGTACCCCAAAGCACTGAGTAATAATGTCTCTGTTAAAAGATCAGTGATAGGAGGCAACAGGTGAGAGCCAGATCTAGAGACAGGAGATCCTGGATTCATTTCTGGCCTCAGACACTTTCTAGCTGTGTGACCCTGGACAAGTCTCTTAACCCACTTGTCCAGCCTTTACTGCTCTTCTGTCTTGGAACTAATGCACAATATTGATTCTAAGACAAAAGGAAAGGGTTAAAAAAAAAAGATCAATGAGAGCCGTATCCTTGATGTTTCTTTTTGAGCCTTTCCCTATTTTCTTGGCCAGAACTTGCAATTTCTTGGAAATAAGAATAAATGGGATCCTCCCAGACTGAATGTCTAGGAAGTGTCAGTTGGCAATTCTGTGGTCATTTCTCCTACTGAGAATTTTTTGAGACAAGATAGCTCCTAGGGATGTATATATGGCCTCAGCATATTTGACAAGGGTTAGATAGAGTCAGCATGGCAGATGGAAACAGAGACACCTGTGGGGTTCTGGTATTTTATCAGCCTTTGTGCCGGCCATGCCTGTATGGCTCGCCTGGGTGGACTGGGGCATCCTTAAGACTGTCCTTTTTGCCAACAGCTGAACCAGTGTGATATGCATTACATCGAACCTTCCTTGTTGCAGTACCCAGAGTGGAGGGGACACATGTTGTAAGTAGCCTGGAGCCTTTGCAAAAACTGGCCAAGGTGAGTGGGATGTGAGGGGGACCAGTGAGAGATGGTGGATCAAGACCTGGGTTCAAGATCTGGGCTTCCTGCTTCCTACCAGGGGTGACCAGGGATGAGCCACTTCTCATTTCTGAGCCTCATTTTCCTTCCCTAGAAAATGAGAGGGTTGGAGCAAGATAGAACATTGAAACGTGTAGGATTGTTCTTAAAATTGCAAGCTTTTGATGGGTAGCAGAAAAAGACTTGGTCTCAGACCTGGGAAGCCCTGGCTCAAATCCAATTTGGGACATATATTGGTCCTGTCACCCTGGGCAAGTCACTTAATGCTCAGGGCAACTTATTAATGCAGTAAGTTGCAGAGTAAGTAAATTAGCAGAGGGATTTCCCTCACTATATATTCCCTATACCAGTGATGGCAAACCTTTTAGTGATCAAGTGCCCAAACTGCAACCTTCATATTGCATGTGAGCCCCCTGCCTTACATCAGACAGGGGAGAGAGGAAGCGCTTCTTTTAAGCTGCTGGGCAGATGATGTGAGAAATGTCCTTAGGTGCATGTGGAGAGGGGGAAGAGAGTAAGCAGCCCCCTCCGGCACTCATGCCATAGGTTTGCCAACATGACCCCATACTGATACAATCACCAGTAAAATTTAAAAGAAAAGAAAAGATCTTAAGCTCCAAAACTGAGGGTTTAAATACTTTTAATCATTGAGAAATATTTCATTCTGAAGATCCCTCATGTGGAAGAGGCCTTATTTTTCTTGACCCCAAGGAGCAAAACTAGAAGCAATGGGTTAAAGAGAGGTATTTTCCAATAAGATACCAGGTACAGCCAGGAGTGTGCTGGAAAATATTTAACAACCAGGCTTTTTAGGGGGAATAACAAATCATGAAACAACAACACACATACTTCCTCAATCTCTCTGTTTCTCTGTCTCTGTTTCTCTCCCTTTTAAATTTAATCTGCATTATTAACATTTTCTCCATCACTTTCTTAAGTCTAAACAATCAACAAAACAATAAACCAAGCCTTGATTTGTAGTGACCACCAATTTCTCAGATGTAAATGCTTAAGCCAAAAATTTAACAATGGTCCAAGTTGACACCATCGTGTCCCTAAGTAGAACTGTCCAAAAATGGAAAGTAGTAGGTTCCCCATCCCAAGAGGTCTTCAAGGAGGAGTTAGATGACTAATTGGAGAGAAAATTCCTGTCCATGTATGGGTAGGATTCAATGACTTCTCAGATCCTTTCCAACTCTGAGATACCATAATACTGTGCTTATGTCTCTATGGTCCTTTCCACCTCAAACAGCCTAAGTCTAAAAGCTCCATGAACTCTCTCAGGGATTGATTGATTCAGGGGAACTGGGGATGATTATCATTCCATTCTGCCTTAAAGGGTCATGGGTCAGACTTCTTGATCCTTCCTTGCCTGTTTGAGTGGCAAAAGCTAGAGCATTTCCCTGGCCCAGAACTAGGCCCAGTGGAATAGATCTTACGTGCCAAAATGAGGACAATTTTGGGGAAGATCCCTATACCTTGCAAAAGGCTGTAAGTTCTCTAGTTAACGGGTCTGCTTATGTATCTTTGTTATAGCCTTCGTGAAGAAGTAGCCCGCTTCCTGACCTACTACGGCAAGGCTCCCACTCTACTCAAACCAGAAAATGTGAGTTGTCGGCCTCATACCCTTTGGTCCCCTGCTAATCCCAGGAAAAAAGTGCCTGTATTTTTCTAAATTGAAGAAAAAAGAAAAGAAGGAATAAAAGAAGGAAGGGAGGCAGGGAGTAAAGGAGGAAGGGAAGAAGGCAGAAGAAAGAAGAAAAGAAGGAATAAAGGA
>NW_025395788.1:0-3111 GCF_016433145.1 Gracilinanus agilis | reverse complement strand
GAGGAAGGGAAGAAGGCAGAAGAAAGAAGAAAGGAACATAGAGAAAGACGGAAGGAAGAAAATAGAGAGAAGGAAGGAATAGAGAAAGAAAGAGGGAAGGAAGGAAGCAATGGAAAGAGAAAGAAGGAAGAAAGAAGGAAAGTTGGGATCCTTTTCCCATTCAATTGATCAGTAAGCATTCATTAAGTATTTTGCCTGTACAAGACACTGTATTGAGGATGTAGGAATAGTAAGAGCAGTCCCTGTCCTTAAGGAGCTGGCAGTTTAATAGGAGAGAGAACATGTAGGGGAAGGTGAAGAGCAAGGACCCTGGGCTATGCATTTGTCTTGCCTCGCTCCCAGGCTCAACCATTCTCATCTTGTCCATGTGACTTTGGCCAAGTCCCTTAGCTTCTCTAGGGTTCAGGCCCTTGGCTTTAAAATGAGAGGATTCAACTAAATGACCTCTAAGATCTCTTCCAACTTTAAGTATTTAATCCCATAACCCAAAGTTCTATCCTGCTTTGCTGACCTTCCCCGAGAGTTGTCCTGCCCCATTTCTCTACTACCTGGGGTTGCCGAGCATGGGGAGGGCCATATTTCCCGGATGGAAGCCTTGGGGTTAACTGAGGCAGATAGAGAGATTTGGGCTTTTTTTCAGAAGTGGCCATGGGCAGTGGAGACATGCAAGAGAAGAACTCTAACTGCGTCCTCCACGGGCGTTAAATTGGGGCAAGGGCCTCTTCTGACCTCTGACTTTCTCCCTCTTGGGAATGCTAGACAGGACTGCTAGCTCAATTAAAAAGGTTATTGGTGCCATGGATGCTGGCTACATCTTTGCATCTGATGTGTCATCCTCAGGTGACCCTGCTCAATGGCTGTGGCTCTGTCATCTCAGCACTGGCCACGGTTCTGTGTGACCCCGGGGGTAAGTGGGTGATGTTGAGGCCCTCCGTGTTTGAGAGGTATCATAGCTCAGCAAGGTGGTCTTGGGATTCAGAATGGAGGATTGTGGGTTTGAGCCTTCCCTTTGATAACCTATTAGCAGGGTGATGCTGGAAACCACTAGACGGTCCCTCATTCATAAGATAGAAATAAGAGTCATTTGCATTCCCTGCCTCCCTGGATTGCTGCGAGGATCAACTGGGATAATGTCCATAAAGCCCTTGGTAAACCCCAAAGGACTGGAACAACGTTCGCCATTATTATTGTCATCCTTTAAGAAAGCATCACGGCTTGGGAGGAACAGTCATTGGGAACCAATACGATAGGGAGTGAGATGGGCGAGCAGGTTGGGAAATACTGTTTATGGTTCAGTAATAAGACATGACTGTAAGTAAGGGGGGTGGGGGGTGAGTTGGGGGGCTGTCAGTAAGCCTGCCTTGTCAGAGGGACAGTTGCCCGTGTAGAGCCACCAAGGCTAAATGGCCAAGGGTCGACAGAGTAAGAATAGCAATAATAGGGGCACCCAGGTGGCTCAGTGGATGGAGAGCCAGGCCTGGAGCCAGGTCCTGGGTTCTAATCTGCCCTCAGGCATTTCCTAGCTATGTGACCCTCCAGAGGAGGGGGAGCAGAGTGCTAAAGACCTCCATGTCCTGCCATTGAAGAAAATGGGGGTTGTTTAACCTGGACAGGAAGGGACTTCTGAAGGTCATGATATCATGTTGTTATAGATGCAGTTAGGTGGCCCAGTAGATATAGCACTGGACTTGAAATTAGGGAGACTTGAGTTCAAATGTGACCTCAGATTCTTCCTTCCTACTTGTGTGACCCTGGGCAAGTCACTTAAGATCTGTAGCTTGCCTCATTCTCAACTGTAAAATGAAGATAATAACTGCACCTACTAGAGCAGCTAAGTGGCTCAATGAATACAGTGCCAGGCATGGAGATTAGAGGTCCTGGATTCAAATCCTGTCTCAGACACTTCCTAGCCCTGTGACCTTGGGCAAGTCACTCAACCCCCATTGCCCAGCCTTTATCATTCTTCTGGCTTGGAACCACTACTTAGTATCGATTCTAAGACAGAAGGTAAGGATTTAAGAAGAAAACAATTGCACCTTTCTTCTCACCTTATAGCAAATGCAATAATAGCAGTAAATTCTTTGCTGACCTTAAAGTGCTATATAGATGCTAACTATTATTATTATTTGGGCAGTGAGGTGGTACAGTGGATAGAGCACTGGGCCTGGAGTTTGGAAGACTTGAGTTCAAATCCAACTTCAGACACATACCAGCTATGTGACCTTGGCAAGTCACTTAACCTTGTTTGCCTCCATTTCCTCATTTGTAAAAATGAACTGGGAAAGGAGATGGCAAACCACTCCCAAATCTCTGCCAAGAAAATTCAAAGTAGGGTCAGGGAGAGTCAGACAAGACTGAAACAACTCAATAACAACAGCATTGTTATTATTATTATTATTATTATTATTAATTGAAAGAGCCTTCATGTAGAATAAGGGTTCAGTTCATTCTTTGTGACCTCAGCAAGCAAAACTAATAATAGTGGATAAAAGTAGTAGAGAAGCCTATTTAGGATTAATGTAAAAAACTTAGCCATTAAAGCTACCTCAAAATGGAATGGAAATAGTGGCTTCCCCTTCCCTTGAGGTTTTCAAGTAAATGACCACTTGAGTATGTTTCTGAAGGAGGGTTCAGCTACGGGTTTGCTTGGACGGCCTCTGAAACCCCTTTCAACTGGAAGATTCCTCAGTAATGCAATTCGGAAAAAGCTTTTTAGATCGGTTCCATCGATGTGGGGGGAGAGGATGCTCTGCGTGGCCCAGGGCAGAGGTGGATGACATCTTTTCTTCCCCTGCTTCAGAGGCCTTTCTGATCCCCACTCCCTTTTACGGTGGGATCAGCGATGATGTCTACTACTATGGGAATGTCCAGCTGGTCTATGCTCACTTGGACAGCAAGGTCAGAACCGGGGCCCCCTCTCACCGCCCATCCAGCTGAGCTTAACCGGGAATGGCTGTGAGACTGGTCTTATGGGTACCTTGGATTGGGAGAGAGCCCACATTGAGAAGCAAGGACTGATCCTTGAACTGGTGATTCTGGGGAAGGGGAGCCAATGGTTCTGAGAGGGCGGTTCAGGCTGGTAAGTCTCAGCCAGGGTCTGGGTTTCTTCCA
>NW_025395787.1:0-4255 GCF_016433145.1 Gracilinanus agilis | reverse complement strand
CCCCTGTCCCATCCCCCAAACTTAAATTATGAGAGTCATTTCCTTTAAGGTTACCTTTAATCTATAGTGTATACATCTTGCATTTATGTAACAGTTTGCCCTTCTTATATCCCCAGCACTTATAGCACTGGACACATATTAAATACTTAATAAATATGTGGTGATTGATTGATTGAAAGTGACAGATTTCCTAACTTCCTAACTCTATGACCCTGAGCAAATCACTTAACCCACATTGCATAGCTCTTACTCCTCTTCTTCCTTGGAATTAGTACACAGTATTGATTCTAAGATAGAAGATAAGGATTTAAAAAAAATAAAACCCTCTAGTGAAGTAAAACTGAATGTGCTACACATTCTTTTACTAGAGGGTTTTATTTATTTTTTAACTAATTCCAAGGAAGAAGAGGAGTAAGACCTATGCAATGAGGGTTAAATGACTTGCCCAGGTTCATACAGCTAGGAAGGGTCTGAGGCCAGATTTGAATCTAGGACCTCCCATCTCTAGGCCTGGCTCTCAGTCTACTGAGCCACTCAGCTGCCCTCCACTAGAGATTTACAAATAAAAGTTATGTAACCATTTGTTTGACTTCTTTTAGAGGGAATTTTTCATCAGTTATAGGTTAGGTGAGATAGCCCTATAGTCCCCTTTCAACTACGAAATTCAAATGTGTATTGTATTATATTGTATTGTATCACATTGTATCATATCACATTATGCTGAATTATATCTTAACTCATCATAGTGTACCATGTATGTGGGCTAACGTTGTTTCTATCTGCAAATTTATTTTACAATATTTGCCATGTTCCCCACACCCTTGGTACATCATTTGTAAATTATTAAAAATTCTCTTCCCTAAGCCAGGTTTCTTTGTAAGTGCCAGCAATGAGACCTCTTGGAAACTGTACTTCTCTACCTATTCTTGAATTCTGGCCATTCTCTTTGTCTTTATTTTTTAAAAATAAATTTAAGTATTTATTTATTTGTTACTTTAAAAATTCCCAGGTATCTACTCCTTTTTCTTCCCTCATTAGAAAAGGAATCATTTGACAAAAATATATGTATATATAAAATAGTCTTGCTTATTTCTATTCATCAGTTCACGTCTTATGTTTTAGTTCCCTATTTTCTCCAAAGGTAGTTGGCTTTCTATGTATGTATATATCTGTCTGTCTGTCTGTCTCTATCTGTCTGTATCATCAATCTGTGAATCATTTATCTGTCTGTGAATCATCTATCTATCTATCTATCTATCTATCTATCTTTCTATCATCTATCTATCCATGCATCTATTTATCTATCTATCTATCTATCTTTCTATCATCTATCTATCTATCCATGCATCTATTTATCTATTTATCTATCTATCTATCTATCCATCTATTGTTGTGCATAAATAGGAGGCAGATTGGTAACAAGAAAGGCTGCTAAGCCTCACTTGGGTCCGACAGGCTCTGTTGGCTGAGTCTGCCAAGCTGGCTCTGAATCCACAGAAGACAGAGGGATCTGGGCTAGTGAGTGATGTGTCTGCTAGGTGGTTCCCCAACGTGCTAGTAACCCAGGACTTAGGAAGTTCAGCTTAGCCAAGCCTCTGCCTCTACAACAGCGCCCAAGCCGGGAGTCTAATGGGAATTGTATAAGTGTTTAATCTAGCGCCTGGCTTGGGTTTGGATTTGATGATAGAGAGTTGGTCTGGGCTGATGTAGTATACACATATATTATACATATATGATAACTATTAAATCAATATATGTGTATATTAGAATGCTACCGAGAATTTTTAAAAGACACAGAACTGTTCCTGCCCTCAAGAAACTCACATTCTAATAGAAGAAGAGAGCAAGCAAAAGAATCAATGCTTCCTACAGATATATATGCAGTGATTTCAGTAGGAAAATACTAGCCATGGGGATACCAAGAAAAACTTCAGAGAAAGGTGTGCAGAGTAATGTGGTGGCAAAGAATATGATTTAAAAATTGATAGAACATGTGTGTAAATATCTATGCATGTATATGTGTACATAGCACACATGTACATGCGTGTACACACATATACATACAGTGAAACATGTGCAATACACATCTTTCCTACATGTATATAATATGCACATGCATATATGCCCATATGTGCTTGTGCATGTACACAATGTGTATTGCATGTGTTTGTGTTAAATATACATTTATATAAACGTCCATCTCTATATATGCACCGGGATCTATGTATGAAAGACTTGGATTTCTTCCAGCAGAATCTCCTCCAATGAGTCCTTTAGTTAATTGTCTAAAGCAGCTAAAGACTAAAAAAAACAGTCAATATTCCTTAGACAGAAGGAGCCCAAATGTATTTATTGACCATGAAGATTCTCTTTCTGACCTGCTGGAAATTCTGATCACAGAACCTCGAGCTGCTTCTAACAAGTAAACATCGACAAAGAATGTGGATGAAATTCCTTGGTAAATTATAACAGGAAGGAACTAAACACCAAAAGAGAGAACAGGAAAATGCCTCTGGTTTCTCTTTTACAGGATAGAGCTTCCTCTCCTGAATGGAATTACCAATCTTTGGTTTCAAAAGAAACAATAGAGGATACAAAAAAAAAAAAGGATAGAGGTACATTTTCCTCCAAACATGCGAACACAGAGTGTATGGACTTTTTTCTTTAACCCTTCCCTGCCAACTTAGAATTAATACTGTCTATTAGTTCCAAGGAAGAAGAGTGATAAAGGCTAGGCAATGGAGGGTAAGTAACTTACCCAGGGTTACACAGCTGGGAAGTGTCTGAGGTCACATTTGAACCCAGGACCTTTCATCCTTTATGCTTGACTCTCAATCCCCTGAGCTACTTAGCTGCCCCTGCAGAGCCTCTGGTCTTAAATAATACTGTGAATATTTCTGAGATGAGTAAATATTTGTTATCTTAAAGACAGATAAGAGGCAGAAAAGAGAGAGGCCCACCAAGAGCAAGTCAGTTTAGTGGGCTTTTATATAAAATCAAAATGTCCTAAAAGCTACAAAGGAATTTATTCTTTTCTCAAATGCATTGTGGGTATTCCTCAATACTTAAGGTATGGTTCACTCACTGGTAATAAATCACTTTATTTCCACCCCATCTCAGCTAAGTATCCTCATCTGATGGAGCTCCACCATGGCTAAAGCTTACTTTTTCCATCAAGAAGTTGCCACACCCTGATAAGGCCATTAAAATCCTCTATTAGTCAAGGTTGCAACAGCACTGCGGTCAAAAGTTTCTGCTTTCTCAAATTCATAAATGTATAATCAAAATGTCCTTCTACTTCAGCAGCTTGAGTTCTAAGCTCAATGTTGCTTTATATTTTTGAAAGGGAGGGGAATTGTGGGAATACATGAGAACCTCTGCCACTCTGTCTGAATTTTAAACCATTGAACCTGGTGCACTGATAAGATAATAAATTGATAGCTGGATGGGTCCTTAAAGATCATCTAAACCAACCTTCACCTTTTCACAGATGCAGTGAATGAGGGCCAGAAAAATTAAATAACTTGACCAATATCACAAGGCAGTAAGGTGAAGAGTCTATATTCAAATGTATATCCCCCCACTGTAGATCCAAAATTCTTTCTGCTTCACTCTTCTGCCTCTTGACCAAAAGATTTGGTTCACTTTTTCATCTGGAAAACTGCTTTTGTCACAGAATTTAGTTGCATTCAGAGTTCTGTTACATTTACAGAAAAGGAATGAATAAAAGTATTAGTTTTTATCATAGACTCTTCTCAGGTTTGTGTAAAAAACAACAATTAAAAACAAACTAACAAACAACTGTTGGTCATCACAGATCTACCTTGGGGTTCAAATTAATCCTCAAGTGAATTTTATGAAACAAATGGGAGGGCACATCAATTCATTTTTTTTATAATTTTACCATTGGGATTCCACTAATTTCATTGTTGTACTCTTCATATGAAGAGTCATGCCATAACAATAACTAATGAACATTTATATGGTGCTCAAAGGTTTGGGGGCTTTGTGGATAGAATGGTGGCCTTCAAGACAGGAAGATCTGAGTTTAAATCTGGTCTTTGATGTTTACTAGCTATGAGGCCCTTGGCAAGTCATTTAACCTCTGTTTGCCTTGATCAATTGGAGAAAATCAGTAAACCCACTCCAGTAACTTTGGCAATGGAAGGCTAGATGACTGAGGGGAAGCTCTGTGGCTCAGGAGAGACAGAGAGAGAGAGAGAGAGAGAGAGAGAGAGAGAGAGAGAGAGAGAGA
>NW_025395786.1:0-1906 GCF_016433145.1 Gracilinanus agilis | reverse complement strand
TATATATATATATATATATATAAAATCCCGAATTCTTTAGTTCACTGGAAATTACCATCACAGGTACCTTTCTTGGGACAATGTCCCAAAGTGATGGCTCTGTATGGTGGTGGTGATCATTGCCTCCCTTTTCTTGATTAAAAATTTCCTCTAATATAAATACTTTGGTAGTTATGAGTCATTTTTTAGGTTGACAATACACCGAGGTTTAGATAGACAAAACATCCAGGTTTAAACTCCTTCAAAAAACTACATCAACAATTTGAGCCCCAGCTTCACAGAACATTCAAATTGGGAGGACTCTTTCCATGACTTGTTAAGGCTAAACCAATCTTTTCTATATGAAACAAGTGTTGCTTACAGCATGACTCATATAATATGTCAACTTTGACTCATGTCACTTTATAGAAATAGGTGGTGGTTGTTGTTTTTTTTGTTTTGTTTTGGTTGGGACCTGAGATTTTATTTATATAGTAAGATTAAGGTGAGAAACTTCCTCTAAAAAGCAGGTCAGTGTTCTCTTTGCAATTTATATTCTCTGTAAGATGGTTGAGACCTTGAGTGGCAACAGTGGTGCAAAACTGTGTCAGAAAGATATGGGTTCAAATACCTCCACAGATACTTGTTAGCAATGAGACACTGGACAAGTTAGTCTATATGGCTTTCAGTTTCCTCATTTGTAAAAAGAAGCAGTTAGATTAGATGATCTTTAATATTTCTTCCTTCTAAGAAACTATGATTCTGTGACTTATTTGGGGTCACTTAGCCAAGATGGGTCAGAAGCAGAATTTGAATCTTGGTCTTTCTGATACTTAAGGCCAAGTTCTGCATCTAATCAATTGCCCAAGGTCAGTAGCAATGGATTAAGCACCTACTATGTTAGGTTAGTGTAGGGTTAAGTACTGAAAATACAGTGAAAGGTAAAAGACATCGTAGTGCATCTCACAACCTATCTATAAATATTTTAAAAGTTCTTTGCTCATCTTAAGTTCTAACTTTTTAAAGTATTTATTACTTTGTTAAAGGAGATGGTCTGACATGGGAAAGAATAATTGTGTTGCACTTGGAAGGAAAAGACTGGGGTTTCAGGCATACCTCTGTCATTCCTTCTGAGTTTCAACATCTTCATCTATTAAATGTAAAATTTGCAATAAAAATTATATCTGAATTACTTACCCTACAGGGTTGATGTGACAAAAGGCTTTTGTAAGCTAAAAATCATTATATAAATGTGGACTCATTATAATAAAGAAAAACAACTATCGAAAACCATTTTTGTGTAAACTTTCTTTTCTGTGGCTTTCCCAAGCTTCCTTCTGGAGCAGGTTTCTAAAACAATCTACTCTGACTAAGATAATTCCGAAGGACTTATGATGAAAAACACTATTTCTAGAGAAATAACTGAAAGATTCTGAATGCAGATTGAAGCATACTTTCAATTTTTTAAAAAAATTTTTTCTTTTGTTTTAGCATGCAATTTTTCACATTACATATGAAATATGTTTTTCATGGCTATAAATGTGTAGCATATCCAATGTCCTGCTTTATTAAAGAAGGAAGAGGTGAGAGAGAGAGAGACAGAAATTAGAACTCAAATTTAAAATGAAAAATTGCTAAAATAAATATTACATTTAATTGGGAAAAATATAGAGGTGACTACTCTTTTAGAGGAGTTGAATTGCTAGCATGTTCTTTCCATAGTAGAGGTTTGGAGATTGCCACTCGGCCTCAGATTATTTCTATAAAATTCCTTAGGAAAAGCAAGCTGGTCTATTTTAAGTAGCCGACTTAGCTTAACAGAAAATAAAACTAAATATGTCTTAACCACTTAGCAGGTCCATCACATCAAATACAAACTCATTCTCACTACTGGGTATGCATCCACTCCAAAAAGGTGAGTGTGAGA
>NW_025395785.1:0-1618 GCF_016433145.1 Gracilinanus agilis | reverse complement strand
ACACACACACACACACACACACACACACACACACACACACACACACATATATATTGTTTGTACATATTTGTTTTCATTTTGTCTCCTCCATTAGTTTATCATCTTCTTGGGAGCTGGGGACTGTGTTTTACCTTTCTTTTTAACTGTACTACTAGTGCAGTGCCTGGTCCACTGAAAGCACTTAATTGATGTTTATTAACTGATTTGTCTCATGTAGACTTGAAGACCAAATGAGAATATATGCTTTGTATTTTTAATTTTCATTTATGTATTTATTTATTTTAATATTTATTTTTTAGAAAAGCTAACATGGTTACATGATTCCTGCTCTTATTTTCCCCTTCATCCCCCAACCTCCCCCTCCCCCCATAGCCGGTTCACATTTCCACTGATTTTAACATGTGTCATCAATCAAGATCTATTTCAAAATTGTTGATTGTTACATTGGTGTTGTAGTTTTGAGTAGGCATCCCCAATTATGTCCGCTTCAACCCATGTGTTCAAGCAGTTGTTTTTCTTCTGTGTTTACACTCCTGCAGTTCTTCCTCTGAATGTGGGTAGTGTTCTTTTCCATAAAACCCTCAGAATTGTCCTGTGTCATTGCATTGCTGCTAGTACAGAAGTCCATTACATTCTATTTTACCACAGCGTATTGGTCTCTGTGTACAATGTTCTTCTGCCTCTGCTCCTTTTGCTCTACATCAATTCTTGGAGGTCTCTCCAGTTCACCTGGAATTCCTTCAGTTTATTATTCCTTTGAGAACAATAGTATCCCATGACCAGCATATACTACAATTTCGTCAGCCGTTCCCCAATTGGAGGGCATACCCTCCTTTTCCAGTTCTTTGTCACCACAAAAAGCGCAGCTATAAATATTTTCATACAGGTCTGTTTCTTTATGATCTCTTCGGGGTACAACCCCAACAATGGTATGGCTGGATCAAAGGGTAGACATTCTGTTATAGCCCTTTAAGTATAGTTCCAAAATGCCATACAGAATGGTTGGATCAGTTTACAACACCACCAGGAATGCATTAATGTCCCAATTTTGCCACATCCCCTCCAACATTCATTACTCTCCCCTGCTGTCATTTTAGGCAATCTGCTAGGTGTGAGGTGATACCTCAGAGTTGTTTTGATTTGCATTTCTTTAATTACAAGAGATTTAGAACCCTTTCTCATGTGCTTATTGATACTTTTGATTTCTGTATCTGAAAATTGCCTATTCATGTCCATTGCCCATTTATAAATTTGGGAATGGCTTGATTTTTTTATACAATGGATTTAACTCGTTGTATATTTGAGTAATTAGACCCCTGTCAGTTTTTTGTTATAAAGATTTTTCCCAATTTGTTGTTTCCCTTCTGATTTTGACTGCATTGTTTTTGTTAGTACAAAAGCTTTTTTTTTATTTTTTATTTTTTTTCAAACGTTTATTAATATTCATTTCCAACTTGGTTACATGATTCATGCTCCTCCTTTCCCCTTTGCCCCCCGCACTCCACCCAACCATGGCCAATGCACATTTCCACTAGTTTTGTCATGCGTCCTCGATCAAGACCAATTTCCATAATGTTGGTAGTTGCATTGGTGTGGTAGTTTCGAGTACACACCCTCA
>NW_025395784.1:0-1908 GCF_016433145.1 Gracilinanus agilis | reverse complement strand
TATATATATATATATATATATAAAATCCCGAATTCTTTAGTTCACTGGAAATTACCATCACAGGTACCTTTCTTGGGACAATGTCCCAAAGTGATGGCTCTGTATGGTGGTGGTGATCATTGCCTCCCTTTTCTTGATTAAAAATTTCCTCTAATATAAATACTTTGGTAGTTATGAGTCATTTTTTAGGTTGACAATACACCGAGGTTTAGATAGACAAAACATCCAGGTTTAAACTCCTTCAAAAAACTACATCAACAATTTGAGCCCCAGCTTCACAGAACATTCAAATTGGGAGGACTCTTTCCATGACTTGTTAAGGCTAAACCAATCTTTTCTATATGAAACAAGTGTTGCTTACAGCATGACTCATATAATATGTCAACTTTGACTCATGTCACTTTATAGAAATAGGTGGTGGTTGTTGTTTTTTTTTTTTTTTGTTTTGGTTGGGACCTGAGATTTTATTTATATAGTAAGATTAAGGTGAGAAACTTCCTCTAAAAAGCAGGTCAGTGTTCTCTTTGCAATTTATATTCTCTGTAAGATGGTTGAGACCTTGAGTGGCAACAGTGGTGCAAAACTGTGTCAGAAAGATATGGGTTCAAATACCTCCACAGATACTTGTTAGCAATGAGACACTGGACAAGTTAGTCTATATGGCTTTCAGTTTCCTCATTTGTAAAAAGAAGCAGTTAGATTAGATGATCTTTAATATTTCTTCCTTCTAAGAAACTATGATTCTGTGACTTATTTGGGGTCACTTAGCCAAGATGGGTCAGAAGCAGAATTTGAATCTTGGTCTTTCTGATACTTAAGGCCAAGTTCTGCATCTAATCAATTGCCCAAGGTCAGTAGCAATGGATTAAGCACCTACTATGTTAGGTTAGTGTAGGGTTAAGTACTGAAAATACAGTGAAAGGTAAAAGACATCGTAGTGCATCTCACAACCTATCTATAAATATTTTAAAAGTTCTTTGCTCATCTTAAGTTCTAACTTTTTAAAGTATTTATTACTTTGTTAAAGGAGATGGTCTGACATGGGAAAGAATAATTGTGTTGCACTTGGAAGGAAAAGACTGGGGTTTCAGGCATACCTCTGTCATTCCTTCTGAGTTTCAACATCTTCATCTATTAAATGTAAAATTTGCAATAAAAATTATATCTGAATTACTTACCCTACAGGGTTGATGTGACAAAAGGCTTTTGTAAGCTAAAAATCATTATATAAATGTGGACTCATTATAATAAAGAAAAACAACTATCGAAAACCATTTTTGTGTAAACTTTCTTTTCTGTGGCTTTCCCAAGCTTCCTTCTGGAGCAGGTTTCTAAAACAATCTACTCTGACTAAGATAATTCCGAAGGACTTATGATGAAAAACACTATTTCTAGAGAAATAACTGAAAGATTCTGAATGCAGATTGAAGCATACTTTCAATTTTTTAAAAAAAATTTTTCTTTTGTTTTAGCATGCAATTTTTCACATTACATATGAAATATGTTTTTCATGGCTATAAATGTGTAGCATATCCAATGTCCTGCTTTATTAAAGAAGGAAGAGGTGAGAGAGAGAGAGACAGAAATTAGAACTCAAATTTAAAATGAAAAATTGCTAAAATAAATATTACATTTAATTGGGAAAAATATAGAGGTGACTACTCTTTTAGAGGAGTTGAATTGCTAGCATGTTCTTTCCATAGTAGAGGTTTGGAGATTGCCACTCGGCCTCAGATTATTTCTATAAAATTCCTTAGGAAAAGCAAGCTGGTCTATTTTAAGTAGCCGACTTAGCTTAACAGAAAATAAAACTAAATATGTCTTAACCACTTAGCAGATCCATCACATCAAATACAAACTTATTCTCACTACTGGGTATGCATCCACTCCAAAAAGGTGAGTGTGAGA
>NW_025395783.1:0-4261 GCF_016433145.1 Gracilinanus agilis | reverse complement strand
CCCCTGTCCCATCCCCCAAACTTAAATTATGAGAGTCATTTCCTTTACGGTTACCTTTAATCTATAGTGTATACATCTTGCATTTATGTAACAGTTTGCCCTTCTTATATCCCCAGCACTTATAGCACTGGACACATATTAAATACTTAATAAATATGTGGTGATTGATTGATTGAAAGTGACAGATTTCCTAACTTCCTAACTCTATGACCCTGAGCAAATCACTTAACCCACATTGCATAGCTCTTACTCCTCTTCTTCCTTGGAATTAGTACACAGTATTGATTCTAAGATAGAAGATAAGGATTTAAAAAAAATAAAACCCTCTAGTGAAGTAAAACTGAATGTGCTACACATTCTTTTACTAGAGGGTTTTATTTATTTTTTAACTAATTCCAAGGAAGAAGAGGAGTAAGACCTATGCAATGAGGGTTAAATGACTTGCCCAGGTTCATACAGCTAGGAAGGGTCTGAGGCCAGATTTGAATCTAGGACCTCCCATCTCTAGGCCTGGCTCTCAGTCTACTGAGCCACTCAGCTGCCCTCCACTAGAGATTTACAAATAAAAGTTATGTAACCATTTGTTTGACTTCTTTTAGAGGGAATTTTTCATCAGTTATAGGTTAGGTGAGATAGCCCTATAGTCCCCTTTCAACTACGAAATTCAAATGTGTATTGTATTATATTGTATTGTATCACATTGTATCATATCACATTATGCTGAATTATATCTTAACTCATCATAGTGTACCATGTATGTGGGCTAACGTTGTTTCTATCTGCAAATTTATTTTACAATATTTGCCATGTTCCCCACACCCTTGGTACATCATTTGTAAATTATTAAAAATTCTCTTCCCTAAGCCAGGTTTCTTTGTAAGTGCCAGCAATGAGACCTCTTGGAAACTGTACTTCTCTACCTATTCTTGAATTCTGGCCATTCTCTTTGTCTTTATTTTTTAAAAATAAATTTAAGTATTTATTTATTTGTTACTTTAAAAATTCCCAGGTATCTACTCCTTTTTCTTCCCTCATTAGAAAAGGAATCATTTGACAAAAATATATGTATATATAAAATAGTCTTGCTTATTTCTATTCATCAGTTCACGTCTTATGTTTTAGTTCCCTATTTTCTCCAAAGGTAGTTGGCTTTCTATGTATGTATATATCTGTCTGTCTGTCTGTCTCTATCTGTCTGTATCATCAATCTGTGAATCATTTATCTGTCTGTGAATCATCTATCTATCTATCTATCTATCTATCTATCTATCTATCTTTCTATCATCTATCTATCCATGCATCTATTTATCTATCTATCTATCTATCTTTCTATCATCTATCTATCTATCCATGCATCTATTTATCTATTTATCTATCTATCTATCTATCCATCTATTGTTGTGCATAAATAGGAGGCAGATTGGTAACAAGAAAGGCTGCTAAGCCTCACTTGGGTCCGACAGGCTCTGTTGGCTGAGTCTGCCAAGCTGGCTCTGAATCCACAGAAGACAGAGGGATCTGGGCTAGTGAGTGATGTGTCTGCTAGGTGGTTCCCCAACGTGCTAGTAACCCAGGACTTAGGAAGTTCAGCTTAGCCAAGCCTCTGCCTCTACAACAGCGCCCAAGCCGGGAGTCTAATGGGAATTGTATAAGTGTTTAATCTAGCGCCTGGCTTGGGTTTGGATTTGATGATAGAGAGTTGGTCTGGGCTGGTGTAGTATACACATATATTATACATATATGATAACTATTAAATCAATATATGTGTATATTAGAATGCTACCGAGAATTTTTAAAAGACACAGAACTGTTCCTGCCCTCAAGAAACTCACATTCTAATAGAAGAAGAGAGCAAGCAAAAGAATCAATGCTTCCTACAGATATATATGCAGTGATTTCAGTAGGAAAATACTAGCCATGGGGATACCAGGAAAAACTTCAGAGAAAGGTGTGCAGAGTAATGTGGTGGCAAAGAATATGATTTAAAAATTGATAGAACATGTGTGTAAATATCTATGCATGTATATGTGTACATAGCACACATGTACATGCGTGTACACACATATACATACAGTGAAACATGTGCAATACACATCTTTCCTACATGTATATAATATGCACATGCATATATGCCCATATGTGCTTGTGCATGTACACAATGTGTATTGCATGTGTTTGTGTTAAATATACATTTATATAAACGTCCATCTCTATATATGCACCGGGATCTATGTATGAAAGACTTGGATTTCTTCCAGCAGAATCTCCTCCAATGAGTCCTTTAGTTAATTGTCTAAAGCAGCTAAAGACTAAAAAAAACAGTCAATATTCCTTAGACAGAAGGAGCCCAAATGTATTTATTGACCATGAAGATTCTCTTTCTGACCTGCTGGAAATTCTGATCACAGAACCTCGAGCTGCTTCTACCAAGTAAACATCGACAAAGAATGTGGATGAAATTCCTTGGTAAATTATAACAGGAAGGAACTAAACACCAAAAGAGAGAACAGGAAAATGCCTCTGGTTTCTCTTTTACAGGATAGAGCTTCCTCTCCTGAATGGAATTACCAATCTTTGGTTTCAAAAGAAACAATAGAGGATACAAAAAAAAAAGGATAGAGGTACATTTTCCTCCAAACATGCGAACACAGAGTGTATGGACTTTTTTCTTTAACCCTTCCCTGCCAACTTAGAATTAATACTGTCTATTAGTTCCAAGGAAGAAGAGTGATAAAGGCTAGGCAATGGAGGGTAAGTAACTTACCCAGGGTTACACAGCTGGGAAGTGTCTGAGGTCACATTTGAACCCAGGACCTTTCATCCTTTATGCTTGACTCTCAATCCCCTGAGCTACTTAGCTGCCCCTGCAGAGCCTCTGGTCTTAAATAATACTGTGAATATTTCTGAGATGAGTAAATATTTGTTATCTTAAAGACAGATAAGAGGCAGAAAAGAGAGAGGCCCACCAAGAGCAAGTCAGTTTAGTGGGCTTTTATATAAAATCAAAATGTCCTAAAAGCTACAAAGGAATTTATTCTTTTCTCAAATGCATTGTGGGTATTCCTCAATACTTAAGGTATGGTTCACTCACTGGTAATAAATCACTTTATTTCCACCCCATCTCAGCTAAGTATCCTCATCTGATGGAGCTCCACCATGGCTAAAGCTTACTTTTTCCATCAAGAAGTTGCCACACCCTGATAAGGCCATTAAAATCCTCTATTAGTCAAGGTTGCAACAGCACTGCGGTCAAAAGTTTCTGCTTTCTCAAATTCATAAATGTATAATCAAAATGTCCTTCTACTTCAGCAGCTTGAGTTCTAAGCTCAATGTTGCTTTATATTTTTGAAAGGGAGGGGAATTGTGGGAATACATGAGAACCTCTGCCACTCTGTCTGAATTTTAAACCATTGAACCTGGTGCACTGATAAGATAATAAATTGATAGCTGGATGGGTCCTTAAAGATCATCTAAACCAACCTTCACCTTTTCACAGATGCAGTGAATGAGGGCCAGAAAAATTAAATAACTTGACCAATATCACAAGGCAGTAAGGTGAAGAGTCTATATTCAAATGTATATCCCCCCACTGTAGATCCAAAATTCTTTCTGCTTCACTCTTCTGCCTCTTGACCAAAAGATTTGGTTCACTTTTTCATCTGGAAAACTGCTTTTGTCACAGAATTTAGTTGCATTCAGAGTTCTGTTACATTTACAGAAAAGGAATGAATAAAAGTATTAGTTTTTATCATAGACTCTTCTCAGGTTTGTGTAAAAAACAACAATTAAAAACAAACTAACAAACAACTGTTGGTCATCACAGATCTACCTTGGGGTTCAAATTAATCCTCAAGTGAATTTTATGAAACAAATGGGAGGGCACATCAATTCATTTTTTTTATAATTTTACCATTGGGATTCCACTAATTTCATTGTTGTACTCTTCATATGAAGAGTCATGCCATAACAATAACTAATGAACATTTATATGGTGCTCAAAGGTTTGGGGGCTTTGTGGATAGAATGGTGGCCTTCAAGACAGGAAGATCTGAGTTTAAATCTGGTCTTTGATGTTTACTAGCTATGAGGCCCTTGGCAAGTCATTTAACCTCTGTTTGCCTTGATCAATTGGAGAAAATCAGTAAACCCACTCCAGTAACTTTGGCAATGGAAGGCTAGATGACTGAGGGGAAGCTCTGTGGCTCAGGAGAGACAGAGAGAGAGAGAGAGAGAGAGAGAGAGAGAGAGAGAGAGAGAGAGA
>NW_025395782.1:0-3815 GCF_016433145.1 Gracilinanus agilis | reverse complement strand
ATATTATACATAATATATATATATATATCATTTAATCCTTAAAATAGATCTATTACATACTTTGGGCCAGAGTTCTTATCAGCTTTTTTACAAGTACAAAAACTGAGGCATGGAGGAGTTAATTGATACAACAAGGTTTATGCTGCCAGTTAGTGGCAGAGAATTGGATAAAAATAATATCTCCTTAGAATAGGGGTTCTTAACCTTTCTTGTGTCGTGGACCCCTCAAATCATCTGGAAAAATTTATGGTCTCCTTTGCAGAATCTTGTTTTAAAATACATAGAATAAAATTTCCTGGAGTTACAAAGATAATCAAAAGTTAGTAAAATTAAAACTAAAAAATGGTAAAAATAAAGCTGTTAGCATCCAAGTCCACGGACCCCCTGAACTCTATCCTGGGGGTCCAGAGTCTTTAGATTAAGAATCCTTATGTAGTACCCTTTGAACTATCACATAGCCTCTAAATCTCTACAAATCAAGGTCCTCTTTCATAAAAATGAAAGGACATGATTAAATGATGCCCAATGCTCATTCTGGCTCTAACATATTAATTTTAGTCCTATACATTGAGACATCATGAATTCCTGGATGCTTTATTGATATCTTGTCATTAGACACTCTTTTTTTGAAAAATGTCTTCAAATGATGTCAATGAATCTAAAATCATAAAACATCATGTAAATAAGAGCTAATCATAATAGTAGAAATGGCCTTCCAAAGTTCTGATATCCTGAGAATTTCCCACAAGACATAATCCATCTCTGATGACGAGCCTGCATGACCAAGCAGTTACCTCTTGGACAAAAATGTGGGGCCATATGGTTTCCTCACTCTTCCTTGTGGCACGGAAGCGGCGCTGTCCAGGCAACATGAGCAACATGTAAGAGATGGATGTCAGTCACAATATGGATCATTGACAGCAATTGTGTAACTCCAGATATGGGGGCCACTCGACCTGTTCCCTTGTCCACCTTGAATGGCCCAAATGGGAATGCCAAAGGGAGGGGGACATGAGGAAGACAGGTTCTATTTGCCTAAACTCTTCTCTGACTTCCCATTGACTTTTACTTTCTACCCCAGGGGAGGACTTTGTCGACATCATACCAGAGAGTTTTACAGATGATCTGAGCAGTGAAGGGGAGATCACCATTCAGACAGTCACTCAGCCTGATGTGGAACTTCAGCTCCCCCAAAACGTCACCAAGCAGGAGTCCCGAGGCAGTGTCGTCACCTCAGAGAATGTCATCACTCCCACTGGGCTTGAACCTGAGGAGGCCTTCACTTGGACACTGGGTGGCACGGGCTACCCAGAGATAGAAAATGAGACAGATGAGGCCATCAAGCAATGGCCCTTCCCTGAGGTTACTGACTCTTCCCGTGATGATCTCTTCCCCTTTGGAGTCACACAGAGGGCTTCCACTTCCACTCCTGAGCTGGAACCTGCCACAGGCTTCACAGGAGAGGACTTAATTGCACAGGTGACAGCTGTTCCAGGTGTTGGTGCTGTCCCTGAGCAACCATTCTCACCAACAGGTAAGTCATCAGGCACATCATAAAGTATAATGGAAAGAACATGAGACTGGGAATCAGAAGACCCCCGTTCTTGCCCTATATATGCCACCCCTCTAACTGTGTGACCCTGGTCAAATCATAATTCTCTGAACTGCAGCCTCTCCAGTGTAAAAGGAGACAGTTGGACTTTAATGATCTTCAAGGTCTCTTTCAGTCAAAATCCAGTGATTCTAGGAGCTCAAAAATGGCTATAAAAGGAGAAACATTCTTTTGTCAGTAGCTTCACACTCATGATCTATATGACACAACTCCCTGTCTTCTACCCCCAGAGCCTATCCTATTTTCCTATCTTATATTTTTAAAAATTCAAAGACAGGGGGCAGCTGGGTAGCTCAGTGGATTGAGAGCCAGGCCTAGAGATGGGAGGTCCTAGGTTCAAATCTGGCCTCAGACACTTCTCAGCTGTGTGACCCTGGGCAAGTCACTTGACCCCCATTGCCTACCCTTACCAGTCTTCTGCCTTGGAGCCAATACACAGTATTGACTCCAAGACGGAAGGTAAGGGTTATAAAAAAAATTCAAAGACATTTTATTTTCCCAAGTACATACAATAATAATTTTCAACATGAGTTTTCCAAAATTATAAGACTCAAACCATCTCCCTCTCTCTTCCCTTCCCCCCACTTGGAGATGGTAAGTAACTTGATTTGGGCCATGTGTGTATTTTCATGCAAAATATACTCCCATATTGGTCATTGTTGTAAGAGCACACTTTTCTGAAACCAAAACCTTCAAATAAAACCATAAATACACATATGTAAAAGGTAATATGCTTTGATCTGCACCCATCTGACTCTAATAATTCTTCTTCTGAAGGTGAATGTCATAAGTCCTTCAGAAGTGTCCCAGATCAATGCAATGGGAGTAGTCAAGTTTTCAAAGTTGATCTTCATGTTTTCTTGATAACATCTTTTACTCTTATTTCTCCAAGTTCTTCTTTGGCTATATGTTATAGCCTGCTTATACCTGCCATAGTTCACCATTTCTCCCAGTGACATTCTTTTAAATTCTTCAGTGATCATTCTCTATATCTCATTGCCAAATTGCAAAATATTGGTGTTTTGGAGATTAATGCAAGTGCAGTTTGGTGGAAAGAGCAAGCATAGTAGATATCTAGTATGGAAGGCTACAGGATGCTAAAAAGCTTATGATGCTGGGAAGAACCAGTAGGGAAAAGCTGCCAATTATTAACTAAACAACTTTCATCTGGTGGGAAGCATGCCTAAAGATGAGATTTACAGAACAATTTCAATGACCATTGAATTGTTAGGCAAATGGAAAACTTCAGATTAGAGAAGAATGAATAGATAAAGAGGAATCCTTTAGCAGCTAAAGAATCCTAGACTTTAGTAGCAACCAAATGAGGAGGTAACTCCCAAGAACTAAAGGCCCCCTTAAAAAGAAAACTATCATCAAAGTATCCAAAGTTTCTAGATTTCCCTCTGAAGTCCAAGGAATGGGACAGAGAGTCAAGGTTCATAAGGTTTATTCAAGTTCTTTCAAATTATCAGCCACAGAATATGGGACTACAAAAGAGCAAAAGCAGAAGGAGGAAAGATCAAAAAGTAGAAAGCAGAGTGACCGTAATTAAACAACAAATTTTTAAAAATTATATACAGTTCTAGAACTGTACCACTTTCTAGTTATCACTTCCCTTGCCATTGGAATCACTTCACCTTTAGTTTGCTTACCTATAAAATAGGTGGGTAGGACAAGGTTAGCTCTAAAGTCTTTTATAACTCTAAAATCTTTTGAAAGTGATACAGTGATGGCTTGCCATCTCAGGGAAGGGAGAAGGAAGTGAAGGAGAGAATTTGGAATTCAAAAATTTGGAAAACAAATGTTAAAAATTGTTTTTACTTGCAATTGTGGAAATCGAAATATTTTCATTTAAAAAGATACTGTGGCAAATTTATGCACTCCATCTCTTAGCCCACAATGCTTTCCTTCTAAGATGATTTCCCATTTACATCGTATATATCTTTTTGGAACATAGTTGTGTAAATGTTGTTTCTCCCATTGGACTGTGAGCCCTTTGAGGGCAAGAACTGTATCTTTGCATTTCTTTGAATCCTTGGCACTTAGCACAGTGCCTGGTACATAGTAGGCAATAATAAGTGTTTGATGATGAAGAAGAAGAAATAAAGAGGAGAAGGAGGAGGAGGAGGAGAAGAAGAAAGAGAAAAAGGAAAGAAGAGAGGGAGGGAAGAAGGAAGGAAAGGAGGGAGGGAGGGAAGGAGGA
>NW_025395781.1:0-4156 GCF_016433145.1 Gracilinanus agilis | reverse complement strand
TAAAAGTGTGTGTGGGAAGCCCACCTGGGTCTTTTTTTGTTCTCACTACTTCTCTGTGCAGGGTGTAGTATAGAGAGTGGGGGTCATATAGTTTTTTCTAGCTTTGGCTGAGTTCTAAATCAGTTAGGGTTTTGGAATCTTGAGAAAAAGACAGTTGATTAGGGTCTCCCGTGGAGGAAGGTTGTCTGATCAGCCGAGCTGCTTCCTTACCTAGCTGTAGTATTGAAATTTAGCCTAGCTTTGATATATTTACTTAAGAAATTATTATTTTAGATAAACCCTTTATATCTTCCTTCCCTAAAATTATTTCCTACCTTCCCTCCCCTACCTTATATGTCTGTGGAGTTAATAAGGAGAGCAATTAGAGAGGAGTTCAAAATCTGTGAAGGGTTAATTGTTATTTGACAGTATTAGATATAAAGAAACTAGTCAGTCATCTTTTATTCCCTTTACTTATCAATAGTATTTTGTAAGTTGAGTTAAACGCTGGTCCTTATTCAGACTTCATCCTTCCCTCCCTTCCTCAACCTGAGGTTCCTGAGACAACTGTTAGGGCTTTCCTTTGATCCACTTTCCTTACAAATCATCCTTTAAAGATAATAAACCCTTTTGTGTTTCAACAGACCTATTAGTATAATTTGTCTGTTAGTTATCAAGAGAGGGAAGAAGAGGGAAAGAACCAACATACTCTGGACCTAAAGGGAAGCCGGGGTATCAATCTTGGAGGAAGGTGTAACTTCAAAACAAGTCCCTTCCTGTGAAATTAACTAAGCCTGTTGTTAATTTCAGTATAGTCTATTTCCCTCAGCCTGTGTTTGAGTCTAAGTCCCAGTCTGAAAAGCCTGCTGTTTGTCTGTTTAGTTTAATTTCTCCTCTCCCTGAAAATCTGTTTCCCTTCTGTGTTATACTCCTGACTTCAGCCATATTATACCCTGAATCTCCTTAATCCCAGCCTACCTGTAACCTAGATTACCCATTTAGCAAGTCTCTGACAATCTCCTTTCAAATTCCCTTAACCCACACACCTTTATCCTCATAACAAGGGAGAGATTGGATGGAGGGTCCTGCAAGATGAGCTACATATGGTCAGAATTAGAGTCAGAAAGAGACTTTAAACCTATGCTTATTTATCTTTTCCATTTCAAGTGATTATAAATAAACTTTATAGAAAATAAGAACTTGGAAGATATTAATTTCAGACTAACAATTCCCTCTCTATGTCAGGCTGGCTATTAATCACATTTAAGCAATTCTCAAATTCACTGAAACCATTATGCAGTGCAAGGTCTAACAAAACAAATCTCTAAACATGAGTTTTTGTGCTCAATAAAATTTGGCTAACATTTCACATTTAACTGACAAACAATTGCCACATTAAATGAAATTACATTGAACCATAACAAAATCATTAGCAATCCTCCAAGCATGTATATATCAACCATTAAAATTAAATCTTAAATAAAAATTGCCTCAAACTGTGGAATAAGATCTCCCTTTTCTACTCTCAATTTTTTTCTTTTTCACTCCTTTGGGGCCCTATTCAAAAGAAGAAAGAGGAAAAATCACTGAACAGATATTTGCTTTGGTCCTCTGCTGAGGATTTTAGACTGTGGGCAGTTCAATTTTCCAACTCCCTTGTTTTTATTTTTGAGTGTCAATTTAAGAACACATAGAGAGGAGACTGTGAAAAAGACAATGATAAACAGAAGTATACAACATTGTGACAAGCATGTTTTGAAAAGAAAAAGAAAATTTTTGAAAGGAAATTCCTTTTGAAAGGAAAAAGAAAGGTAAAAGAAATATTTACAGTGAAAAAATAAATTAAAACAATTTCAGCATACTGTCCCTTTAACTGAGGAAGTTGTGCTGAGCTAAGTTGCTGTGGTCAGCCATCTAATTGGGTGAGCTGACTTCCTGAAATTCCTTGTTCCATAACTTTCGCTGTGCACTACAGACTTATTGATCTAAACTGTCTCTTCATTTGGCTGCAATTTCTTTCTTTTTTTCTGTATTTCTGTATTTATTTTTTAAACCCTTACAATCTGTCTTAGAATCACTACTGGGTATTGGTTCTAAAGCAGAAGAGTGATAAGGGTTAGGAAAAGGGGGTTAAGCAACTGGCCCAGGGTCACACAGCTAGCAAGTGTCTGAGGTCACATTTGAACCCAGGACCTCCTTTCTCTGGACCTGACTTTCAATCCCCTGGGCTACCAAACTGCCCCCTTGGCTACAATTTCTAACAAAATTCTCTTGTAGCATCTGGAGAAAACTGCTCTCTGCTCTGAGTGGGGGTTGGGAGGTGAGCTGTTCATTAGGCTGACTGGGTTTCTTAAGGAATTAACTTTTATATCCCCTCCACCTTCCTACTCAGATTTCCTTTCTTTTACTTGGAAGCCTGCTGCTGGAGCGCGCACAGTCAGGGTCTGGAATGTAGGTGGAGGGAGTGAAACTGCCTCTTAAAATCTTTCTGCCTCTTCCTCCCTAACTCCTTGTCTTTGTTTAATCCTATGACTAAGCAGAGAGGGATGAAACAAAGACTCAACATAAATCTACAGGACACACTCTCTCACACATTAATACCCTTTGAACCTGTACCTTCAGGTTTCTCCCAGAAGTTACTGTAATATGTCTCTTTTCAGTTACCTGGCTATAGAGTTTTGGTGTTAGATCTGACCATCCAACAGTCTCCCCTGAATCCAGTTTCAGGACAGACAGACAGACTTACCAGCAGATGGTTCCATACTGATTAGAATTTGGTCTGACATTTTCTTGTCATGAGAGCCAGGCACAGGCATCAGATAGGCTCCACTAGTTTCCCAGGGTTTCTGACCACTTCCTTTGGTACTATGAGAACTGCATACACCCTCAGACTGCTTCTCAGCTCTGGGCTAGAAATATCTCCCTGGGGCCTCCATCTGTTATGGAGAACAAAGTAATGCATAGACACCCATGAGTCCAAATTATAGAAATCATTGCCTTTATTACCCGCCAGTGAGATGGCCCCAAAGGGGAATCTCACCCAACAAAGGGAGAGAATTTATAGGACAGGAAAGTGGGCCAAAGGAGTGTATTTGTAGTTTTGAACAAAGCATACATATGCGTCCATATTGGGATCCTCCAGAGCAAGCAAACAATTAATCACAGAGGTAGACTGTTTATACTTTTAACAATTTCTCAGGATTCCAGGGTTTATCAGTCGGAGGAGGGCACGTATCCTGCCATAAGTTTAACCCTAGGGTGGACTGTGTCTAAGTCCTTGGGGAAGCTACAGCTTTCAGAGAAAACTAGCAGGTGCTGCCCGAAAATTTGGTTTTTGACTTCTTCCCTGCAGTCTTCTTGGACATGCCTGGGACTGTGGGTTTTTGTCTACTTCAGATTGATCAACAAGTCACATGAAATTCAGTTGCAAAGAGAATAAGCAAAAAATGGCACCATAAGTAAGCAGAGACAACTAGGAGCAGACCCAGAAATCCTAAAAAGAATAAATGAAATCATGAGGTCATTTCAGTCTCTACTGAAGACCAGAAAGGAAATAAAGGTTGAGCTAACTTCCTAATCAGAAATAGTCCTGGGATCAATTGAGAAGATATCAGGAATAGAGAAAGAACATTATAATTAGCATTCTCATGATATTGAGAATGGATGAGTTTGAGTGATGGAGGATAGACACTGAGTCCTAGCAATGACACTTGTGTTCCCCGTGTCACCAGCCATCCCAAGAGCTTTAGAAGGAACATTTGGGGTTTCATGCTTCTGCAGCTCAGGGAGGGGAATCATGGGAGAGGAGCTTCTCCTCATGTGGTCTTTCCCTCCTAAGGACTGACACTTTACAGCCTAAAACATGGGTTTTGGACTAAAAGGAATTTTCATTCTATTTTTGCAAGGTAGTTTTAATTTTTGTTATTTTTTGTCTAGAGGAGGAAAATGAGTCTTTGAAGTGATAGATTTGTGTCTAAATTGTCTTTAATGACTCTTTGCTTGCAGGTGTCCATTGTGATATTCAGCTGGTGGAGTCTGGGGGAGACGTGAGACTGCCTGGAGGATCCCTGAAACTCTCCTACAAAGCTTCTGGATTCACCTTCAGCAGATATTGGATGAGCTAGATCCATCAAGCTTTTCGGAAGGGGCTGGAGTGAATCTCAGAAATCAATAAAGA
>NW_025395780.1:0-1822 GCF_016433145.1 Gracilinanus agilis | reverse complement strand
ACAGACAGACAGACAGACAGACAGACAGACAGACAGACAGACAGACACAGAGAGACAGAGAGACAGACACAGAGAGAAAGAGAAACAGAGAGAGGGAGAGATGGAGAGAGAGAGAGACAGAGACAGAGAGAAGGAGAAACAGAGGCAGAGAAAGGAGGAGAGAGAGAGAGAGAGAGAGAGAGAGAGAGAGAGAGAGTGTGTGTGTGTGTGTGTGTGTGTGTGTGTGTGTGATTATTTCACAAGTATCTTGTTTCATAAAATGGAATTACTCTCTGCTNGTGTGTGTGTGTGTGTGTGTGTGTGTGTGTGTGTGATTATTTCACAAGTATCTTGTTTCATAAAATGGAATTACTCTCTGCTGTATACAGAACAGCACCAAAGGGCCCTGGGGACTCTCTCCACTGTAGCACCAGGGAACCGAGGAGAGTAGGCAGCACCTGTCGTAGCCTGATGTCTTCAGGGAATCGCTGTTGCCTCACGGATCCCTACACTTCTGCCCCAGAGGGGTGTGGAGGAACGTTGGGCCCTGGCCTCTGGGCCAACTTCTTGGACCTCAATGAGTGTAATCAGTGGGGGTGGGAGAGTGGGAAGATTAGAGGGAATCTTGGGAATACTAAAATTAGGAACAGGGAGATGGACGAAAGGGCAGCCCAGGAGAAGTAGCAGGCACTCCGATGTAAGAAGGCTCTAATCAAATCCTGCCTCTGATGGCCCTTCCCTGAATGACCCATCACCATCTTGGGCCCCTGTTTTCTCATCAGCAAAATGTGGAGGTGGATTAGAAGGCTTTGAGCTTCCTTCTTGTTCTAAAATCCTTGCAAGGACCCTCGGATGTTTCCCCCTCCAACATTCCTTTAAAGAGTAGGAACATTTTTGAGGAAGCTTCCAGTGTTCCCACTTGGTCCTCAGGAGGACCAGTCCCCCAAACACTACAATTGGATTTTTAAAAAAGAGATCCTTATTCAGAGTTTCTGTCATATCTTACTCTTCCTGACCCCATCTGGGTCTTGGCAAAGATCCTGGAGTGGTTCGCCATCCCCTTCTCCAGTTCATTTTATAGATGAGGAAACTGAGACCAATAGGGTCAAGTGACTTGACCAGGGTCACACAGCTAAGATCTTGGAGATGTTGGCCATTTCCTTCGCCAACTCATTTTATTATTTTATTATTATTATTTTTAAAAATACCCTACCTTCTATCTTGAAATCAATACTGTGTATTGGCTCCAAGGCAGAAGAGTGGTAAGGGCTAGGCAATGGGGGTCAAGTGACTTGCCCAGGGTCACACAGCTGAGAAGTGTCTGAGACCAGATTTGAACCCAGGACCTCCCATCTCTAAGCCTGGCTCTCAATCCAGCTGCCCCCTCCAACTCATTTTATAGAGGAGGAAACGGAGGCAAATGGAATTGTGACTTGCCCAGGGTCATGCAGCTGGGAATTGTCTGAAGCCAGGTTTGAACTCACAAAGAAAAGTCCAGGCATGGTACTTTAACTGCTGCATCACCTCGTTGCCCCACAGTTGGATTAGAGACTCCTCTTGGCATCGAAGAGGCACCTGAGCAGCCTGTGCATTCATAAGAGGATAAAGGTCTGGATTAGATTTGGGGCATTTTGAATGGTGAAGAAGTAGTAAATCCAGGAGAAGTTTTGATGCAGGAGACAGAAGATCAGACTGGATCCTAGAGGGTGGAGGAGAGGTGAAGGTGGTACCTCTGTTATCCCTAGATTACACGAGAGACCAGGATGAGAAATTCTCAAGTCTGTTCACATCCCCACATCTGAAACTTCTCTTTCTTCTTAGTGGGTGCAGACTCTGGTCCCTG
>NW_025395779.1:0-1569 GCF_016433145.1 Gracilinanus agilis | reverse complement strand
AAAGTCTTCTAAACATTGCAAAAATAGATATCTTAACTGTTTTTTTTCAACAACCTAGATGAGCTAATTTGCCATGATGTCTAATATTTCCCTTTTATCTCTCCATTTTTGCCATTCAGCTGAAAATTTGAATGCTATAGTTTCACCCAAAATGTTATTTTGTAAGTATGCTTGCTGATCTAAAAAATTCACCAGTATCTACAGCAATATCTACCAAGATTAGCTGAGGCAAAGGCTGAGATGGGATAAGGGATTAGTCAATTCACACAACAGTCATTTTTTAAACTTTCCAGATGGTCACGTTTTCAAATTCTCCATACTTAGTTGGCTAATGAACATTGCTATGAAACAAAAGTACCTTGTTAATGGTAGAAAATTAGACTATCTGGAAAACATTAAGGACTACAAGGCAAATTATTTTTGAAAATGATTGCTGTGCATCTTTACTGATTTTAACATTCTTTTTTTTGTTTTAGGTTATGTTTTATCCTGGGAAGCATTTCTTTTGGTTAGAGGACTTGAGATCTTAAAATAAAAATCTAAATTTTTATTATTCTTTGATTTATACCCCATAATTGACTTGATTCATTTTAACTACTGTGTATATGACTAGATTCATTTCTATCTCAGAGTTTAGTCAGTGGAAAGGAGTATAGAAGAAAACTTAAAATTATAGAATGTTGGGGTTGAAAGATAATTTAGAGATCATTTCAGCCAACCCTTAATTTTACAGTTGAAGAAACTGCCACAAAGAGAGCAATTACATCATGATAACATAACTATATATATATTTTTTTTCTCCCAAACTCTTCTCTCTCCCTCACTTCCATATTACTGTTGAAGACATAAACATTTTTGTCTTCCAAGCTAAAATCTAGTTGTCATTCTTGACTTTTCACTATCTCTCTCTCCAAAGCACCCCCATTTGTTTTCAAATCTTATCAATATTACCTATGTAACATTTCTTAGATAAGCTCCTTTCCCTCCTTTGACACTACTACCACCCTTGTATAGATCCTCATCATCTCATATCTAAACTATTCCAATAGCCTATTGATTAATTGCTATGTTTCAAGCCTCTCTTCAGACTAGTCCATCCTAAACTTTGCTGTCAAATTAATCTTTCTAAAGCATGGGTCTAACCATATCATCCACCAGTCAATAAACTCTAGTGTCTTCCTGTCTTCTCCACAAACAAATATAAAACCCTCTTTTTGTTATTCAAAGCCCTTCACTGACTGCACCCCTCTTACCTTTCCTGTCTTCCTACACTTTTCTTCCCTCTCTCCTCTGCCCCAAGATCTTTTGACCCTGGATTCCTTGCTCTTTCTCTCACAAGACTCTATCTCCAAATTCTGGGGATTTTCACTGGCTACCCCCCATACCTAAATTTATTTTCCTCCTTCTTTATGTATCCTAGTTTCCCTGGCTTTCTTGAAGATCCAGCTAAAATGTCACCTTGTATGAGAAAGTATTCCTGATCCCTACTAATGCTTCCCTCTGATGATCATCTATAGTTTATCACACACACACACACACACACACACACACACACACACACACACACAC
>NW_025395778.1:0-4801 GCF_016433145.1 Gracilinanus agilis | reverse complement strand
TTGTGCAGGTAGCTTTGTGCTTCCTTGGCACTGTGTAATGGCTCTTCGTGTATTCCCTTCTGGGATTAGGCAGAATCACTAAGCAAAGTCCCATAATTATTTTAAACAATGGCATTTCTATAGTTTAAAACTCTTTGGGTATGCATTAATATTAGAACAAATGTATTTTTAAACTTATATTACTTCAAAATAAAAAAAAGATTAATAGTGATTATATGTACTTCAAAGTACTCAGATACTATATTGCAAATGCAAGGAAAAAACAACAATAAAAAATGCTTTAAAAATTAAAAAATATATAGCTTAGAATCAGTGACACACTGTGTCAGTCAAGGAGAGGTAGAATACAAAGGTTCCTCACCAAAAAATGAGATCCATTTCCTTTTTTAACTTGGTCATGAACCACTGTGTGAGTGCAAATGATTTTTACAAAATAACAGATATATAAAAACAAAACAGTAATAGAGTAGATAATGCACATTCAAATAAAGAACCAAATTCACAAAATTCACAATAGCCCAGTTATTGACAATAGCAAACAAACCCATTATAATATAGGATTCACATGAGTTTATATATAGTCACTTACTGTGTGAGATTTAAAAAACCTATGAACTGTATAATTGTCACAAATTCAACAAATATTGCAAATCTTTCAACCTTGGCAACTGCTGATGAAAACCTATTTGGGTCTAAAACATCACCCAGAATTTAGATCATTCTGGTGGAAGAGTAGAATAAGCTGAAGAGTCAAAGTAAATCATCCAGAAGCCACTTGCTATCTGGGGAATGCTCCCTCTTGGGAGCCTTCTAGGGGTACCACACCCTAGGGACACCTTCCCAGCTCCTCTGGTATGAGACTGTTATATATAGCTCATCCATTACATTTTTATAAATGCGGAGGTGGGGATATATAATAATCACTTCTGCTACTAAAAACAATTTTTTAAATTTTAAAATTGTTTAAAAACAATTGAGATATTTAGCTCATTAATTTCTCCAAAGGTTGTATAAGCAAAAATCCAGGATACATAAGACTTATGGGCTTTTTACCACAATATTTTGTTCAGTACAAGTCATAGGGAAACAGTACAAATAAAAAAAATTTAAACCTTAAAGCAATCAGCAATATACGATAACATAAGCAAATGACAAGGTACAAGCAATGTAGTCAAAATCCCTTTTACCAACTCCAATAGACTTGTTTACTATCTTGAGGGGAGAATCTGAAAATGATTAGCAATCAATAAACTTCCAGATCTCTTTTAAGGTTCTTCTTTCCCCTCCCCCATATAAATCAACCATTTGCATTTTGTTTGTCACCCATCTTAAGTTTTTCATATATTCACTGGGCAGAATTTCTACTCTGCTTGTTGAGAGCATTTAAGACTTTAAAAACTTTGTCAAAATATTTCAGTTTGGCCTCTAGTTTAAACAGAATAGCTTTTTGCATATCCGTGAGGGGAAGGAAGCAGAATGGTAAATAACCAATGAAAATAAGGACTGTGAGTAAGAAAATCAAGCAGAGCCAATATGTACTAGGTAGCTCTAGGAATTCAAACTGCAGAGATTCAAGCATGTCAAAAAGACATGGAATGGAGTTTGTTTACAGAATAAACAGAGAGAAGGGCAAAATTACTAGGGAGGACAGTATTTGCATATAAAGGACTGGCCAAAAGGTACAGACAAAATCCCCCAAACTTCTACTTCAAATCTACTGATTTAGTCTCTCTGCCCTCAAAAGAAAAACTGCAGAGAGAAGTCCCCTTCCTGTGAAAAAATTCCCGAGTTGCAAGTCTCTCTCACCCAAGAGTCCAGGGTCAGCTTAAGACTTTGGCTTAAAAAATGGCTAGAAGGGAGTGTGGCTCAATAGTGGCTCAAAATAGTTTTTTTTGCTCCATGCTGTTTACCCCACTGCTGAAAAAATATCTGGAATAGGCTGGAAAAATCCACGTGGAGTGGGGGAAGAGATTGGTTTGGAAAGATTTTTATATGTCACCCTCTTGGGGGAAAAAAAGCAGCTTGGAATGGCAGGCGAGTCTGGTCACAGACTGGAGGCTGGGCAGGTACGGTTCTGGCTGAATTGGCAGCAATAGCAGTGGCAGTGGGACGGAGCACAAGGCAGAGGACAGAGCAGCAGTGGCCATGATGGTGCAAAAGCAGGTGAGCTAGGTGGCCAGTGAAAAACTTACTAACTTACCTGAAAATTTCTCTTAAAAATATTTGAGAATTCTATCCTGTTGTGGTTGGACATAAATGTAGAGATTCTGCTCACGAGAGCAAAAGAGGAAGAATGAGGAGGAGACTCAGAACTTATACAAAATGTGACCATGCAAACATGGAGGTGAAGGAGAAATTAAAGGGAATTTTGGGAAATACTAAGGAACTTATGGGGGAAGAAGTCCAAGGTTCAAAAATCTCTATTTATACACACGCATGTATATATATACATATATATATCCATAGCTTTGTGTACATATATACACACGTGTATATTTTTTGATCCTGAAAAAAATAAAATTATAAAATGCTATATAGATGCAAGGGGTTCTCAATAACATTATTCTTTTCATCCTGGTGAGGCTGGATATCCAGGAAGGGGAGATGCCTCTATAATTCCAGAATACTGTTGACACATTTAAAGACCTAGCACTGGGGACAGGCTTAGCCTCCCCACCCAAGCACATCAGATTTCTGGCCCTAGGATCAGTGATGGCAAACCTTTTAGAGATCTTATGTCATGCCACTCCCCTACACTGAGCACTGGGTATGCCCTGCCCCACCCTTTACTTCACAGGAAGGGGAGTGGAGGAAGTTTTCCCATTGGGCTACTGGGCAGAGGGGTGGGTTCTATGAAAAAAATGTCATCAGTCATGATGGAGAGAAAGAGGGGAACAGCTCTACCCAAGTCTCTCTGCCTTTCTAGTAATGAACTCTGGGGGAGGGGATGATGAAGGGGTGGCCGTGTGCCAACAGAGAGCTCTCTGGGTGCCATCTTTTCACCTGTGCCATAGGTTCACCATCACTGTCCTAGATCAATATCGTGAGGGAGGCCAAGTTCATTTCTGGGTGAGAGGTGAGGGGGTAGGTATGGAAAGAGGAAATAGGTAGGAGGTTGGAGGAGGCAGGAATCCAAGCTATCTGAGATGAGAATAAAGGCCAACCCCAGCTTGAGCAGAGCAATTCCACCACTAACATTGTGAATGTGAAACATTGAATTGCTTTGGACCTTTCAAGATGTGAAGTGGAAAGATGGGCAAACAGGTGCTCCCTTCCCTTCTCTACTCTTTGTCTCCTTGGTTATAAATAAATCATTTCCAGTTGCCATAAAAATCACATTAAAAATAAAATGTTACTTTAATTGAAAAAGAATGATAAGAGTGGTGGTGACAGCAGTAGAAAAAGGATTCCTGGAGAAAAAGGCCTAGTAGAAATGAGAGGATGAAGAGGTGAGGTAAAGGAAAAACTGGTCTTTTAGGCCTGAAAAATGGACATTCAGGGCTGGAGATAGTCTCTAATCCCAGATGCTGGCAGTAAGAGCAAGAGAATAAATTCATTCATTTGTGAGTATCAAGCTGATTTCTTCAAGAGAAACCACAAACTTCTGGATCTGGCACTTGGGTGCAATTTAGGAAATCATTTAAAAGGTAGAGGAATCAATTTTGAGACTCCTAACCGGAATGAATGTGTGACTGTTCTTGGGATGCATAGATCTTACCTGTTTTCCCTGTTACATTGACTTCTGAGTCACATCTTTCAGGGCTGGGTGGGGATGACTTAAATAGTGCCCAATGAAGCTTTAAAGTCACAAACTTCATTGTCCAGGTTGCCCAAGGGAATCCTCAGGTCCCTATCAAGGGCTAGAAAATGAGCTAGGAAAGCATATCTATAGTTTTAACTGTACCTTGGGCAAATTCATTAGGGGTGAGAAGACTGGGCTTTGACAAAAACAGTGCAAAGTTGGTGGTAGTTCAGTCTCGAGTCTCTGGAATACCTTGAAAGAAGATGTGAGGATGTTGGTCCCCATGGGGAGGAAGCTCACATGTAGGTGCCTTTCAACAGTCAATTGAGAGGAAAGACCGCCTACTCAAAAGAATCCTGAACTCTTATTATGGCAAAGGCTCTTTTATTCCATCCTCCCAAAAAAAAAGAGTACTCAAGAGCCAGTGTTACAAGTATTACAGCCAACAAGCAAGTACAAAATATATGAGCAGACAGGCTCCTTTTTTCCTATTCTAATGCAAATATGGCCCCTCCCCTCATTCACCATTGGCTGGTTACTTGAGAATTACAATCTTATCCCCCAAGCTGGTGAATCAGAAATTGCAATTTACAAAGTGCATTATCCTAATTAGCCAACCAATCAAAACAAGGACTGTTTTCAATCCTATCTATCTGCATATCCTATTAGCTTTTTAAAGGAATCAGTTTCCTTGTCATGTCCTGCTGACAGGACTGTGGGGAAATGGGGCTTAAGCTAGGAACAGGAAACTTGTTTTGATGAAAAGGTTCCTTGACTCCATCTTAGTGATTCATTGAGAGGAGTCCACCATCTTACTGAACTTCATCTCTCACACCAGGCAATCAGAAAAAATGTATAAAGTGCTTAGTAGTTGGTAGGCAGGGTTCCGAATGCTAGTAATCCAGACAAAAAGCAAAAACAATGCCTGCCCTCAAGGAACTTCCATTTTAATGGGAAAAGTCTTATGACCCAGCGCTAAGAACCACTCTGTTCCTACCTTTTGCCATTTTCTTATAAATCTCTGTGACACTACATCTTCTAGATTTCCTCTCACTACTC
>NW_025395777.1:0-4803 GCF_016433145.1 Gracilinanus agilis | reverse complement strand
TTGTGCAGGTAGCTTTGTGCTTCCTTGGCACTGTGTAATGGCTCTTCGTGTATTCCCTTCTGGGATTAGGCAGAATCACTAAGCAAAGTCCCATAATTATTTTAAACAATGGCATTTCTATAGTTTAAAACTCTTTGGGTATGCATTAATATTAGAACAAATGTATTTTTAAACTTATATTACTTCAAAATAAAAAAAAGATTAATAGTGATTATATGTACTTCAAAGTACTCAGATACTATATTGCAAATGCAAGGAAAAAACAACAATAAAAAGTGCTTTAAAAATTAAAAAATATATAGCTTAGAATCAGTGACACACTGTGTCAGTCAAGGAGAGGTAGAATACAAAGGTTCCTCACCAAAAAATGAGATCCATTTCCTTTTTTAACTTGGTCATGAACCACTGTGTGAGTGCAAATGATTTTTACAAAATAACAGATATATAAAAACAAAACAGTAATAGAGTAGATAATGCACATTCAAATAAAGAACCAAATTCACAAAATTCACAATAGCCCAGTTATTGACAATAGCAAACAAACCCATTATAATATAGGATTCACATGAGTTTATATATAGTCACTTACTGTGTGAGATTTAAAAAACCTATGAACTGTATAATTGTCACAAATTCAACAAATATTGCAAATCTTTCAACCTTGGCAACTGCTGATGAAAACCTATTTGGGTCTAAAACATCACCCAGAATTTAGATCATTCTGGTGGAAGAGTAGAATAAGCTGAAGAGTCAAAGTAAATCATCCAGAAGCCACTTGCTATCTGGGGAATGCTCCCTCTTGGGAGCCTTCTAGGGGTACCACACCCTAGGGACACCTTCCCAGCTCCTCTGGTATGAGACTGTTATATATAGCTCATCCATTACATTTTTATAAATGCGGAGGTGGGGATATATAATAATCACTTCTGCTACTAAAAACAATTTTTTAAATTTTAAAATTGTTTAAAAACAATTGAGATATTTAGCTCATTAATTTCTCCAAAGGTTGTATAAGCAAAAATCCAGGATACATAAGACTTATGGGCTTTTTACCACAATATTTTGTTCAGTACAAGTCATAGGGAAACAGTACAAATAAAAAAAATTTAAACCTTAAAGCAATCAGCAATATACGATAACATAAGCAAATGACAAGGTACAAGCAATGTAGTCAAAATCCCTTTTACCAACTCCAATAGACTTGTTTACTATCTTGAGGGGAGAATCTGAAAATGATTAGCAATCAATAAACTTCCAGATCTCTTTTAAGGTTCTTCTTTCCCCTCCCCCATATAAATCAACCATTTGCATTTTGTTTGTCACCCATCTTAAGTTTTTCATATATTCACTGGGCAGAATTTCTACTCTGCTTGTTGAGAGCATTTAAGACTTTAAAAACTTTGTCAAAATATTTCAGTTTGGCCTCTAGTTTAAACAGAATAGCTTTTTGCATATCCGTGAGGGGAAGGAAGCAGAATGGTAAATAACCAATGAAAATAAGGACTGTGAGTAAGAAAATCAAGCAGAGCCAATATGTACTAGGTAGCTCTAGGAATTCAAACTGCAGAGATTCAAGCATGTCAAAAAGACATGGAATGGAGTTTGTTTACAGAATAAACAGAGAGAAGGGCAAAATTACTAGGGAGGACAGTATTTGCATATAAAGGACTGGCCAAAAGGTACAGACAAAATCCCCCAAACTTCTACTTCAAATCTACTGATTTAGTCTCTCTGCCCTCAAAAGAAAAACTGCAGAGAGAAGTCCCCTTCCTGTGAAAAAATTCCCGAGTTGCAAGTCTCTCTCACCCAAGAGTCCAGGGTCAGCTTAAGACTTTGGCTTAAAAAATGGCTAGAAGGGAGTGTGGCTCAATAGTGGCTCAAAATAGTTTTTTTTGCTCCATGCTGTTTACCCCACTGCTGAAAAAATATCTGGAATAGGCTGGAAAAATCCACGTGGAGTGGGGGAAGAGATTGGTTTGGAAAGATTTTTATATGTCACCCTCTTGGGGGAAAAAAAGCAGCTTGGAATGGCAGGCGAGTCTGGTCACAGACTGGAGGCTGGGCAGGTACGGTTCTGGCTGAATTGGCAGCAATAGCAGTGGCAGTGGGACGGAGCACAAGGCAGAGGACAGAGCAGCAGTGGCCATGATGGTGCAAAAGCAGGTGAGCTAGGTGGCCAGTGAAAAACTTACTAACTTACCTGAAAATCTCTCTTAAAAATATTTGAGAATTCTATCCTGTTGTGGTTGGACATAAATGTAGAGATTCTGCTCACGAGAGCAAAAGAGGAAGAATGAGGAGGAGACTCAGAACTTATACAAAATGTGACCATGCAAACATGGAGGTGAAGGAGAAATTAAAGGGAATTTTGGGAAATACTAAGGAACTTATGGGGGAAGAAGTCCAAGGTTCAAAAATCTCTATTTATACACACGCATGTATATATATACATATATATATCCATAGCTTTGTGTACATATATACACACGTGTATATTTTTTGATCCTGAAAAAAATAAAATTATAAAATGCTATATAGATGCAAGGGGTTCTCAATAACATTATTCTTTTCATCCTGGTGAGGCTGGATATCCAGGAAGGGGAGATGCCTCTATAATTCCAGAATACTGTTGACACATTTAAAGACCTAGCACTGGGGACAGGCTTAGCCTCCCCACCCAAGCACATCAGATTTCTGGCCCTAGGATCAGTGATGGCAAACCTTTTAGAGATCTTATGTCATGCCACTCCCCTACACTGAGCACTGGGTATGCCCTGCCCCACCCTTTACTTCACAGGAAGGGGAGTGGAGGAAGTTTTCCCATTGGGCTACTGGGCAGAGGGGTGGGTTCTATGAAAAAAATGTCATCAGTCATGATGGAGAGAAAGAGGGGAACAGCTCTACCCAAGTCTCTCTGCCTTTCTAGTAATGAACTCTGGGGGAGGGGATGATGAAGGGGTGGCCGTGTGCCAACAGAGAGCTCTCTGGGTGCCATCTTTTCACCTGTGCCATAGGTTCACCATCACTGTCCTAGATCAATATCGTGAGGGAGGCCAAGTTCATTTCTGGGTGAGAGGTGAGGGGGTAGGTATGGAAAGAGGAAATAGGTAGGAGGTTGGAGGAGGCAGGAATCCAAGCTATCTGAGATGAGAATAAAGGCCAACCCCAGCTTGAGCAGAGCAATTCCACCACTAACATTGTGAATGTGAAACATTGAATTGCTTTGGATCTTTCAAGATGTGAAGTGGAAAGATGGGCAAACAGGTGCTCCCTTCCCTTCTCTACTCTTTGTCTCCTTGGTTATAAATAAATCATTTCCAGTTGCCATAAAAATCACATTAAAAATAAAATGTTACTTTAATTGAAAAAGAATGATAAGAGTGGTGGTGACAGCAGTAGAAAAAGGATTCCTGGAGAAAAAGGCCTAGTAGAAATGAGAGGATGAAGAGGTGAGGTAAAGGAAAAACTGGTCTTTTAGGCCTGAAAAATGGACATTCAGGGCTGGAGATAGTCTCTAATCCCAGATGCTGGCAGTAAGAGCAAGAGAATAAATTCATTCATTTGTGAGTATCAAGCTGATTTCTTCAAGAGAAACCACAAACTTCTGGATCTGGCACTTGGGTGCAATTTAGGAAATCATTTAAAAGGTAGAGGAATCAATTTTGAGACTCCTAACCGGAATGAATGTGTGACTGTTCTTGGGATGCATAGATCTTACCTGTTTTCCCTGTTACATTGACTTCTGAGTCACATCTTTCAGGGCTGGGTGGGGATGACTTAAATAGTGCCCAATGAAGCTTTAAAGTCACAAACTTCATTGTCCAGGTTGCCCAAGGGAATCCTCAGGTCCCTATCAAGGGCTAGAAAATGAGCTAGGAAAGCATATCTATAGTTTTAACTGTACCTTGGGCAAATTCATTAGGGGTGAGAAGACTGGGCTTTGACAAAAACAGTGCAAAGTTGGTGGTAGTTCAGTCTCGAGTCTCTGGAATACCTTGAAAGAAGATGTGAGGATGTTGGTCCCCATGGGGAGGAAGCTCACATGTAGGTGCCTTTCAACAGTCAATTGAGAGGAAAGACTGCCTACTCAAAAGAATCCTGAACTCTTATTATGGCAAAGGCTCTTTTATTCCATCCTCCCAAAAAAAAAAAGAGTACTCAAGAGCCAGTGTTACAAGTATTACAGCCAACAAGCAAGTACAAAATATATGAGCAGACAGGCTCCTTTTTTCCTATTCTAATGCAAATATGGCCCCTCCCCTCATTCACCATTGGCTGGTTACTTGAGAATTACAATCTTATCCCCCAAGCTGGTGAATCAGAAATTGCAATTTACAAAGTGCATTATCCTAATTAGCCAACCAATCAAAACAAGGACTATTTTCAATCCTATCTATCTGCATATCCTATTAGCTTTTTAAAGGAATCAGTTTCCTTGTCATGTCCTGCTGATGGGGCTGTGGGGAAATGGGGCTTAAGCTAGGAACAGGAAACTTGTTTTGATGAAAAGGTTCCTTGACTCCATCTTAGTGATTCATTGAGAGGAGTCCACCATCTTACTGAACTTCATCTCTCACACCAGGCAATCAGAAAAAATGTATAAAGTGCTTAGTAGTTGGTAGGCAGGGTTCCGAATGCTAGTAATCCAGACAAAAAGCAAAAACAATGCCTGCCCTCAAGGAACTTCCATTTTAATGGGAAAAGTCTTATGACCCAGCGCTAAGAACCACTCTGTTCCTACCTTTTGCCATTTTCCTATAAATCTCTGTGACACTACATCTTCTAGATTTCCTCTCACTACTC
>NW_025395776.1:0-1822 GCF_016433145.1 Gracilinanus agilis | reverse complement strand
ACAGACAGACAGACAGACAGACAGACAGACAGACAGACAGACAGACACAGAGAGACAGAGAGACAGACACAGAGAGAAAGAGAAACAGAGAGAGGGAGAGATGGAGAGAGAGAGAGACAGAGACAGAGAGAAGGAGAAACAGAGGCAGAGAAAGGAGGAGAGAGAGAGAGAGAGAGAGAGAGAGAGAGAGAGAGAGTGTGTGTGTGTGTGTGTGTGTGTGTGTGTGTGTGATTATTTCACAAGTATCTTGTTTCATAAAATGGAATTACTCTCTGCTNGTGTGTGTGTGTGTGTGTGTGTGTGTGTGTGTGTGATTATTTCACAAGTATCTTGTTTCATAAAATGGAATTACTCTCTGCTGTATACAGAACAGCACCAAAGGGCCCTGGGGACTCTCTCCACTGTAGCACCAGGGAACCGAGGAGAGTAGGCAGCACCTGTCGTAGCCTGATGTCTTCAGGGAATCGCTGTTGCCTCACGGATCCCTACACTTCTGCCCCAGAGGGGTGTGGAGGAACGTTGGGCCCTGGCCTCTGGGCCAACTTCTTGGACCTCAATGAGTGTAATCAGTGGGGGTGGGAGAGTGGGAAGATTAGAGGGAATCTTGGGAATACTAAAATTAGGAACAGGGAGATGGACGAAAGGGCAGCCCAGGAGAAGTAGCAGGCACTCCGATGTAAGAAGGCTCTAATCAAATCCTGCCTCTGATGGCCCTTCCCTGAATGACCCATCACCATCTTGGGCCCCTGTTTTCTCATCAGCAAAATGTGGAGGTGGATTAGAAGGCTTTGAGCTTCCTTCTTGTTCTAAAATCCTTGCAAGGACCCTCGGATGTTTCCCCCTCCAACATTCCTTTAAAGAGTAGGAACATTTTTGAGGAAGCTTCCAGTGTTCCCACTTGGTCCTCAGGAGGACCAGTCCCCCAAACACTACAATTGGATTTTTAAAAAAGAGATCCTTATTCAGAGTTTCTGTCATATCTTACTCTTCCTGACCCCATCTGGGTCTTGGCAAAGATCCTGGAGTGGTTCGCCATCCCCTTCTCCAGTTCATTTTATAGATGAGGAAACTGAGACCAATAGGGTCAAGTGACTTGACCAGGGTCACACAGCTAAGATCTTGGAGATGTTGGCCATTTCCTTCGCCAACTCATTTTATTATTTTATTATTATTATTTTTAAAAATACCCTACCTTCTATCTTGAAATCAATACTGTGTATTGGCTCCAAGGCAGAAGAGTGGTAAGGGCTAGGCAATGGGGGTCAAGTGACTTGCCCAGGGTCACACAGCTGAGAAGTGTCTGAGACCAGATTTGAACCCAGGACCTCCCATCTCTAAGCCTGGCTCTCAATCCAGCTGCCCCCTCCAACTCATTTTATAGAGGAGGAAACGGAGGCAAATGGAATTGTGACTTGCCCAGGGTCATGCAGCTGGGAATTGTCTGAAGCCAGGTTTGAACTCATAAAGAAAAGTCCAGGCATGGTACTTTAACTGCTGCATCACCTCGTTGCCCCACAGTTGGATTAGAGACTCCTCTTGGCATCGAAGAGGCACCTGAGCAGCCTGTGCATTCATAAGAGGATAAAGGTCTGGATTAGATTTGGGGCATTTTGAATGGTGAAGAAGTAGTAAATCCAGGAGAAGTTTTGATGCAGGAGACAGAAGATCAGACTGGATCCTAGAGGGTGGAGGAGAGGTGAAGGTGGTACCTCTGTTATCCCTAGATTACACGAGAGACCAGGATGAGAAATTCTCAAGTCTGTTCACATCCCCATATCTGAAACTTCTCTTTCTTCTTAGTGGGTGCAGACTCTGGTCCCTG
>NW_025395775.1:0-2395 GCF_016433145.1 Gracilinanus agilis | reverse complement strand
GTCAGAGCTGGGAGAGACCTTAGAACAGAGAATGTCAGAGCTGGGAGGATCATAGTTCTAGAGGTAGAAGGTATCTTAGAGACTATCCAGTCCAGGGTTTCTTCACCTGGGGTTCAAGAACTTAAAAAAATATATTTCCATACAGTTAAGTTTTTTTTTTGTCATCTTATGGATGTTATTTCATGTGTTTTAGAGAGATCCAAGGGCTTTACCAGATTGCCAAAAGGTTCCAAGACTCAGAAAAGCTCAAGAATCACTGGTCTCATCTACCTCCTCTCATTTTCCTCATGAGGAAACTGATGCTCAGGGAAGTTAAGGCTGGTGGTGCAGTGGAGAATTAATCAATCAACCAATCAATATTTATTAGCTCCGAATATGTGTCAGGCACTGTGCTAAATGCTGGAGATTCAAAAAGGGGCAAAAAGGCAGTCTGATTCCTCAAGGAGCTTCCAGTCTAAAGAAGGAACAATTATTTACAAAGACAGCTATATCCAAGGTACATAGGAAATAGTTAAGAGAGGAAAGGCACTGGAATGAAGAAGGCTTGGGGAAGGCTTCATACTATGGAAGGAGGGAGTTTAGTTGGAACTTAAAGGAAGCCAGAGAGCTCAGTAGTTGGGAGTAGAGGAGGGAGGGCATTACAGGCAGAGAAAATGCCCAGAGCCAACCCAGATATAAAGTGTCTTATTCATGGAACATTCAGGAGGCCAGAGTCACTGGAATGAAGAAATACCTGCAGGAATTAGGGTGAAAAAAGACCTGTAAAGGAAAAGGGGGCTAGATTTTAGAGGGCTTGGAATGCTGGTGCATTTTATATTTGATCTTGGGAGCAATGGAGGAGCCACCAGAGTTTACAGAGGATGGATAGAGCACAAGATTTACAAGGAAGACCTTAGTTCAAATCCTGCCTAAGATCCTTACTGACTGGGTTCTGGGAATGTTACTTAACCACTCAAGTTCCTCATCTGTAAAATGGGGAAACAATAGCAGCGGCTTCATAGGGGTTATTTTTAAGTGTCAAGCATTTTTTTAACCCATAAAATATTATATGCATGATAGCTATTATTATTAATGTGACTTATCCAAGGTCACATAGATAATAAGTAGCAAGGCCAGTGAGTGCTCTTTCCAATGCACCAAGTTACCTCTTAAGCGACTTTACACATTCCACCCCTGCATTTTACGGAGAAGGAAACCAAGGTCCAAAGAAGGGAAATGACTTGTCCAAGGCCACACAGCTATTAAGTGGCAAAGCTGGGATTAGAAGCAGCTGTCAGCCCAGGCAATTTCAGAAAAGCTGAGGATAGAGGGAGCTCTGACCAGAGTAGGTCTTTCTAAGAAGGGGTAGGTTGGTCTCCCAATCTCCGCTCCTGACGTTCCACTAGCCCTGACCCCCCACGGAGACAATTCATTTGGAGGGGCTGGGGTTTTTTGGGGGGCTTACAAAATCCAGTGACAGATGGCCTGCTGAGGCAGCAGCGCTCCGGCCGGCTGGCATGCTCAGCGCTCGCTCCCGCACAGGGAAATGGGCTAATTTTAGCTGCGGCCTCAGTGCCAGCTTTGTTCCCCCGCCCGCAGAGAAATGGGGGTGTGTGTGTGTGGCGGAGGGGCGCCAGGCTCCCCATCCCAGAATGCACTGCAGCCAGCCTGGGGGGTAGCAGAGGATACCCCCTTCCCCCCAGTTCCCGTCCCTAAGCCATCTCATGACACAAACACACCCCTCAACCTGGCAATCTAAAGGACTCTGCCCCAAAACTGGTCAAACGAGGAAGGCGTATGGGCTGGGCCAAAGACGGGACACCCCAAGAGTAGGGCAATATGGGGTACGGAAAAGGACCAGGGCCTCCAGGCCAGGACACTGAGTCTTGTTCAGCCAAGCTCTCCCCATCCCCCAGCTCTGGATGTCCGGGGGCGGGCCAGGCGCTCCCTTGGCCTGTGGGAGAGACCAGCTGTCCAGAGCCACAGACCTGGCTATGGGGGCCCAGACAAAGTGCTGAGGAGTCAGTGCCTGCCCAGCCCCTCCCTGAGGCCTGGCCTGGGACCCTGTTGCCCTGGCAACTCGGAGACTGTTGCCTCAGAAGGGCGATGGAGGCTGGGGAGGGCCTGGAGATGAGCCTGCCTCTCTTCTGGGGGGGGCAGGAGGGACTCAGGGCCATGGAGCCTTCAAGGATGCTCCTCTGGGTGCTGAGAACGAGAGACAGATTCCCACCCCCCTCCCTTTCAAGGAACAGGGAGGGGCCCAGGCCCTGGCTCCCCACCCAGAGGTGGCTCTATCAGAGTCCCAGGCCAAGAGGCCTACAAGGAGGGGGTCAGGGATCCTGCCCAACAGGAGATCAGGCCTGATAGAACTCTTCCTCCAGGCCCCAATCCCCACCCCCGGGTTCGGCTTTCAAGA
>NW_025395774.1:0-2394 GCF_016433145.1 Gracilinanus agilis | reverse complement strand
TGTCAGAGCTGGGAGAGACCTTAGAACAGAGAATGTCAGAGCTGGGAAGATCATTGTTCTAGAGGTAGAAGGTATCTTAGGGACTATCCAGTCCAGGGTTTCTTCACCTGGGGTTCAAGAACTTAAAAAAATATATTTCCATACAGTTAAGTTTTTTTTGTCATCTTATGGATGTTATTTCATGTGTTTTAGAGAGATCCATGGGCTTTACCAGATTGCCAAAAGGTTCCAAGACTCAGAAAAGCTCAAGAATCACTGGTCTCATCTACCTCCTCTCATTTTCCTCATGAGGAAACTGATGCTCAGGGAAGTTAAGGCTGGTGGTGCAGTGGAGAATTAATCAATCAACCAATCAATATTTATTAGCTCCGAATATGTGTCAGGCACTGTGCTAAGTGCTGGAGATTCAAAAAGGGGCAAAAAGGCAGTCTCATTCCTCAAGGAGCTTCCAGTCTAAAGAAGGAACAATTATTTACAAAGACAGCTATATCCAAGGTACATAGGAAATAGTTAAGAGAGGAAAGGCACTGGAATGAAGAAGGCTTGGGGAAGGCTTCATACTATGGAAGGAGGGAGTTTAGTTGGAACTTAAAGGAAGCCAGAGAGCTCAGTAGTTGGGAGTAGAGGAGGGAGGGCATTACAGGCAGAGAAAATGCCCAGAGCCAACCCAGATATAAAGTGTCTTATTCATGGAACATTCAGGAGGCCAGAGTCACTGGAATGAAGAAATACCTGCAGGAATTAGGGTGAAAAAAGACCTGTAAAGGAAAAGGGGGCTAGATTTTAGAGGGCTTGGAATGCTGGTGTATTTTATATTTGATCTTGGGAGCAATGGAGGAGCCACCAGAGTTTACAGAGGATGGATAGAGCACAAGATTTACAAGGAAGACCTTAGTTCAAATCCTGCCTAAGATCCTTACTGACTGGGTTCTGGGAATGTTACTTAACCACTCAAGTTCCTCATCTGTAAAATGGGGAAACAATAGCAGCGACTTCATAGGGGTTATTTTTAAGTGTCAAGCATTTTTTAACCCATAAAATATTATATGCATGATAGCTATTATTATTAATGTGACTTATCCAAGGTCACATAGATAATAAGTAGCAAGGCCAGTGAGTGCTCTTTCCAATGCACCAAGTTACCTCTTAAGCGACTTTACACATTCCACCCCTGCATTTTACGGAGAAGGAAACCAAGGTCCAAAGAAGGGAAATGACTTGTCCAAGGCCACACAGCTATTAAGTGGCAAAGCTGGGATTAGAAGCAGCTGTCAGCCCAGGCAATTTCAGAAAAGCTGAGGATAGAGGGAGCTCTGACCAGAGTAGGTCTTTCTAAGAAGGGGTAGGTTGGTCTCCCAATCTCCGCTCCTGACGTTCCACTAGCCCTGACCCCCCACGGAGACAATTCATTTGGAGGGGCTGGGGTTTTTTGGGGGGCTTACAAAATCCAGTGACAGATGGCCTGCTGAGGCAGCAGCGCTCCGGCCGGCTGGCATGCTCAGCGCTCGCTCCCGCACAGGGAAATGGGCTAATTTTAGCTGCGGCCTCAGTGCCAGCTTTGTTCCCCCGCCCGCAGAGAAATGGGGGGGTGTGTGTGTGGCGGAGGGGCGCCAGGCTCCCCATCCCAGAATGCACTGCAGCCAGCCTGGGGGGTAGCAGAGGATACCCCCTTCCCCCCAGTTCCCGTCCCTAAGCCATCTCATGACACAAACACACCCCTCAACCTGGCAATCTAAAGGACTCTGCCCCAAAACTGGTCAAACGAGGAAGGCGTATGGGCTGGGCCAAAGACGGGACACCCCAAGAGTAGGGCAATATGGGGTACGGAAAAGGACCAGGGCCTCCAGGCCAGGACACTGAGTCTTGTTCAGCCAAGCTCTCCCCATCCCCCAGCTCTGGATGTCCGGGGGCGGGCCAGGCGCTCCCTTGGCCTGTGGGAGAGACCAGCTGTCCAGAGCCACAGACCTGGCTATGGGGGCCCAGACAAAGTGCTGAGGAGTCAGTGCCTGCCCAGCCCCTCCCTGAGGCCTGGCCTGGGACCCTGTTGCCCTGGCAACTCGGAGACTGTTGCCTCAGAAGGGCGATGGAGGCTGGGGAGGGCCTGGAGATGAGCCTGCCTCTCTTCTGGGGGGGGGCAGGAGGCACTCAGGGCCATGGAGCCTTCAAGGATGCTCCTCTGGGTGCTGAGAACGAGAGACAGATTCCCACCCCCCTCCCTTTCAAGGAACAGGGAGGGGCCCAGGCCCTGGCTCCCCACCCAGAGGTGGCTCTATCAGAGTCCCAGGCCAAGAGGCCTACAAGGAGGGGGTCGGGGATCCTGCCCAACAGGAGATCAGGCCTGATAGACCTCTTCCTCCAGGCCCCAATCCCCACCCCCGGGTTCGGCTTTCAAGA
>NW_025395773.1:0-2515 GCF_016433145.1 Gracilinanus agilis | reverse complement strand
ACATACATTCTCATTCATTCTCTCTCTCTCTGTCTCTCTCTCTGTCTGTCTCTCTCTCTCCCCATCCTTACTGTCAGAAATCTTGGGGCAAAAGGAAGGCAGGCTTTCAACCCCTCACTGACAATGAAACAACTACTTAAGGCCACCATACTCCCCCCGGACCCCCCAAAGCAGGGGAAAGCACCCAACTGCCCGTTCTGCCCCACAGCATGAGACAAGAATGCAACCTGTTTGTTACAGGTCCCATCACGACAAAACCCAGAAGGCTCCTGGTCCATCACCACCAGCCCTCATCCCCAACTAAGAACTAGGCAACAGGTCCTCAGGCACAGATCAGGAGACAGTCTCCCCACCGAGTAGGGCAGAATGCTGAATACACTGTGAGGTGCATTCGCCACACTGGAGTTTTTTTTTTTTTTTTGCTTAATTGTTTCTCTCCATCACAGAGGAGGCTTCAATCTGGAGGAAGGAGCTAAATGGTTACGTTTCGTTGTTTTTAATAAGTGACTGATGTAAAGACAAATGTCACCTATAATTTAAAAAGATTTCAAAACAAGGTGACTTGTCCGTCTTTCCAACAGTCAAATGGGCTAACTCTCCCCCTTCCCTCTCGGCAATGACAAAGTCAGAAAAGGCATACCCAACCCAAACAAACATCCCATTATCCCCACCAACCATATGAAAACAGGCTGTTACCACAGCAACACCTCTTCCCCCTTTACACACCCACCACAGGACAGGACACAACCCATAAAGAGTGAGGCTGCAGCCTGGCTTATACAACCTGTTGCATACACCCTAGCAGGATGACCCCGTGGGGACACGCGCACAGCAGCCTAGGCCAAGTCAACCCATCTATGGCTGAAGACATCACCAAATGACAGGAAGAAGGATGGCAGCCTTCTGTGGCCACTCAAGGGGCAAAGGCCTAGCAAGGAGTTCTGGGCAAATGAATGCGGCCCCTTTGTTACCCAGGGAGTCATAAGTGTCCTAGCCATTGCTCACACCATTCCCTCTAGGGAAAGCCAGGCATTCTGGGGCTGGAGAGCGGGTGTCCGGCCTCCACCCTTCTCCCAAAGCCAGAGCCCTGCTCCAACTCCCTTCTTTGGGGGTCACATTCTCTATACCCCTCCATTCTTCTGCTCCCCACCCCGCCTCTCTCCAGGGTAGTCAGTCCCCTAACCCTTCTTCTGGAAACAAATACTCTCTCCCTCCCCTTCTTTCTCTTGCAATAACTCTTCATTTCACCCTCCCTCTCCCGCCCTGTTATTTATTATTTAATTCAGTTGGAGCGTCTGGGGGACCCGGTGGTAGGAATGGAGAAAGGGCTGGAAGGATTCTGGCAGTGGGGCAAGAATAAACAGGACCTGGGGGAGGTCTGGGTCTGTCTGTCCCTGTCCTGGGGGTGGAGGTGGGGATGGGGAGGAGTCAGATGGGATATAGTCAAACACCCAAACTAGCACTTGTGCCCAACCCCAACCCCGCCCCCCCCCAACATACTCACAAAGGGCTAGGCCATGGTTTGAGGACAGGCCTGTGTGGCAGGAAGTGGAGGGTCAAGGAGACTCCCCCAGCTCCCCAATTTCAACTCCTAGAGCTAGGCCAAAGTAGGGGGAGGAGGGAGGCCAGATGAGTCACTTAGGGGAAAAGGCTGAGTCTACAGTGGTCAGAGGTTGGTGTGAAAGGCAGAGGGCCAAGAGGCAATGGGTTCTAGGCCCGGTCCCTACTGTGCCTTGTTCCGTGACCCTGGAAAGAAAACACAACCATTCTGGATCTGTTTCCAGTTCATAGTGTGTACCCCTTCTGGGTAGGATCAGAGGGGAAAATCTGAAAGAAATTATTCATATTCCAATAGCTTTTTAAGGTTTTTAAGGGACTACACTGAGGGAAGCAGTATGAGAGTATAAAAGACACCAGATTCAGGGTCAGGAAGATCTATGCTCAAACCCAAACCCTGTCTGAAGGGCCATGGGCAAGTCAAGGATTTCCTCACCTATAAAATGGGAATCATAGTAACTTCTGCCTCACAGGGGAGTTCTCTGCAAACTTTATGAATATGATTATCCCTACTTTACTAATAAATTATGATTATTTCTATTTTACTGATTAAAAAAACAAACTCAAGCAGGCTCAGAATTTAACTGACTTGTCTAATCATAAAGCTCGCAAATGACAAGTTCTTTGATTCTAGGACGCTGAGAAGAACATAGGACATAGGTAGAAAAGAGCTGGGGGAGATCTTAGAACAGAGAATGTCAGAGCTGGGAGAGACCTTAGAACAGAGAATGTCAGAACTGGGAGAGACCTTAGAACAGAGAATGTCAGAGCTGGGAGAGCCCTTAGAACAGAGAATGTCAGAGTTGGGAGAGACCTTAGAACAGAGAATGTCAGAACTGGGAGAGACCTTAGAACCCAGAATGTCAGAGCTGGGAGAGACCTTAGAACAGAGACTATCAGAGCTGGGAGAAACCTTAGAACAGAGAATGTCAGAGCTGGGAGAGACCTTAGAACAGAG
>NW_025395772.1:0-2285 GCF_016433145.1 Gracilinanus agilis | reverse complement strand
ACATACATTCTCATTCATTCTCTCTCTCTCTGTCTCTCTCTCTGTCTCTCTCTCTGTCTGTCTCTCTCTCTCCCCATCCTTACTGTCAGAAATCTTGGGGCAAAAGGAAGGCAGGCTTTCAACCCCTCACTGACAATGAAACAACTACTTAAGGCCACCATACTCCCCCCGGACCCCCCAAAGCAGGGGAAAGCACCCAACTGCCCGTTCTGCCCCAAAGCATGAGACAAGAATGCAACCTGTTTGTTACAGGTCCCATCACGACAAAACCCAGAAGGCTCCTGGTCCATCACCACCAGCCCTCATCCCCAACTAAGAACTAGGCAACAGGTCCTCAGGCACAGATCAGGAGACAGTCTCCCCACCGAGTAGGGCAGAATGCTGAATACACTGTGAGGTGCATTCGCCACACTGGAGTTTTTTTTTTTTTTTTTTGCTTAATTGTTTCTCTCCATCACAGAGGAGGCTTCAATCTGGAGGAAGGAGCTAAATGGTTACGTTTCGTTGTTTTTAATAAGTGACTGATGTAAAGACAAATGTCACCTATAATTTAAAAAGATTTCAAAACAAGGTGACTTGTCCGTCTTTCCAACAGTCAAATGGGCTAACTCTCCCCCTTCCCTCTCAGCAATGACAAAGTCAGAAAAGGCATACCCAACCCAAACAAACATCCCATTATCCCCACCAACCATATGAAAACAGGCTGTTACCACAGCAACACCTCTTCCCCCTTTACACACCCACCACAGGACAGGACACAACCCATAAAGAGTGAGGCTGCAGCCTGGCTTATACAACCTGTTGCATACACCCTAGCAGGATGACCCCGTGGGGACACGCGCACAGCAGCCTAGGCCAAGTCAACCCATCTATGGCTGAAGACATCACCAAATGACAGGAAGAAGGATGGCAGCCTTCTGTGGCCACTCAAGGGGCAAAGGCCTAGCAAGGAGTTCTGGGCAAATGAATGCGGCCCCTTTGTTACCCAGGGAGTCATAAGTGTCCTAGCCATTGCTCACACCATTCCCTCTAGGGAAAGCCAGGCATTCTGGGGCTGGAGAGCGGGTGTCCGGCCTCCACCCTTCTCCCAAAGCCAGAGCCCTGCTCCAACTCCCTTCTTTGGGGGTCACATTCTCTATACCCCTCCATTCTTCTGCTCCCCACCCCGCCTCTCTCCAGGGTAGTCAGTCCCCTAACCCTTCTTCTGGAAACAAATACTCTCTCCCTCCCCTTCTTTCTCTTGCAATAACTCTTCATTTCACCCTCCCTCTCCCGCCCTGTTATTTATTATTTAATTCAGTTGGAGCGTCTGGGGGACCCGGTGGTAGGAATGGAGAAAGGGCTGGAAGGATTCTGGCAGTGGGGCAAGAATAAACAGGACCTGGGGGAGGTCTGGGTCTGTCTGTCCCTGTCCTGGGGGTGGAGGTGGGGATGGGGAGGAGTCAGATGGGATATAGTCAAACACCCAAACTAGCACTTGTGCCCAACCCCAACCCCGCCCCCCCCCAACATACTCACAAAGGGCTAGGCCATGGTTTGAGGACAGGCCTGTGTGGCAGGAAGTGGAGGGTCAAGGAGACTCCCCCAGCTCCCCAATTTCAACTCCTAGAGCTAGGCCAAAGTAGGGGGAGGAGGGAGGCCAGATGAGTCACTTAGGGGAAAAGGCTGAGTCTACAGTGGTCAGAGGTTGGTGTGAAAGGCAGAGGGCCAAGAGGCAATGGGTTCTAGGCCCGGTCCCTACTGTGCCTTGTTCCGTGACCCTGGAAAGAAAACACAACCATTCTGGATCTGTTTCCAGTTCATAGTGTGTACCCCTTCTGGGTAGGATCAGAGGGGAAAATCTGAAAGAAATTATTCATATTCCAATAGCTTTTTAAGGTTTTTAAGGGACTACACTGAGGGAAGCAGTATGAGAGTATAAAAGACACCAGATTCGGGGTCAGGAAGATCTATGCTCAAACCCAAACCCTGTCTGAAGGGCCATGGGCAAGTCAAGGATTTCCTCACCTATAAAATGGGAATCATAGTAACTTCTGCCTCACAGGGGAGTTCTCTGCAAACTTTATGAATATGATTATCCCTACTTTACTAATAAATTATGATTATTTCTATTTTACTGATTAAAAAAACAAACTCAAGCAGGCTCAGAATTTAACTGACTTGTCTAATCATAAAGCTCGCAAATGACGAGTTCTTTGATTCTAGGAGGCTGAGAAGAACATAGGACATAGGTAGAAAAGAGCTGGGAGAGCCCTTAGAACAGAGAATGTCAGAGCTGGGAGAGA
>NW_025395771.1:0-1755 GCF_016433145.1 Gracilinanus agilis | reverse complement strand
TTTTACTTTCGATTTTATTAATTTCTCCCTTGGTTTTTAGTATTTTTAATTTAGTTTTCATCTGGTGAATTTTAATTTGCTCACTTTCTAATTTTTTGAGTTGCATGCCCAATTCCTTGATCTCTGCCCTCCTTAATTTGTTAATATATGCACTCATGGATATAAATTTCCCCCTGAGTACTGCCTTGGCCGCATCCCATAGAGTTTGGTAGGATGTCTCATCATTGTCATTTTCTTCAATGAAATTATTGATTGTTTCTATGATTCCTTCTTTGACAAATTGGTTTTAAGAATCATATTATTTAATTTCCAATTAGTTTTTGATTTTCCTGTCCAGGTGCCCTCACTAATTATTATTTTTATTGCCTTATGATCTGAGAAGGTTACATTTATTATTTCTGCTCTTTTGCATTTGTTTGCAATGATTCTAGGCCCTATAATATGGTCAATCTTTGTGAATGTGCCATGTGCAGCTGAGAAGAAAGTGTATTCCTTTTTGTCCCTATTTATTTTTCTCCACATATCAATTAGATCTAATTTTTATAGGACTTCATTCACCTCTCTTACCTCTTTCTTATTTATTTTTCGGTTTGATTTATCTAGATCTGACAGAGGAATATTTAGATCTCCCACTAGCATGGTTTTACTATCTATTTCCTTCTTGAGCTCTGCCAGTTTGTCCTTTATGAATTTGGGTGCTATGCCACTTGGTGCATACATATTGAGCAGTGTTATTTCCTCATTGTTTATACTGCCTTTAATCAGGATGTAATGACCTTCCCTGTCTTTTTTAATCATATCTATTTTTACTTTGGCTTTGTCAGAAATCATAATAGCCACTCCTGCCTTCTTTTTCTCATTTGACGCCCAATAGATTTTGCTCAAACCCTGAACCTTAAACTTGTGTATGTCCACCCGCCTCATATATGTTTCTTGTAGACAACACATGGTGGGATTTTGGTTTCTAATCCACTCTGCTATTTGCTTCCGTTTTATGAGAGAGTTCATCCCATTCACATTCAGAGTTATAATCATCAGTTGTGCATTTGCTGACATTTTCAAATCCTCCCCCATTCCTACCCCTTCTCCTTAAGCTATTTCCTTTAAAACCAGTGGTTTGCTATTAAGACCCTATCCCTTATCCCCTACATTGATTGACTTCCCTTTCTACCCCTTCCCTTATTTTCCCCCCTCTTTTTGCTTTTAAAGGCCTTATGAATTCCCTCCCCCTTCTTCTCCCCTCCCTTTTTTTGTCCTTCCCACTCCCCTGCTCCCCTTGGTTTATCCCTTCTAACTTTCTCAGAAGGGTTAGATAAGAGTTTTATTTCCCAATGGATAGTATAGCTACTCTTCCCTCTCCGGGTTGATTACACTGAGAGTAAGGTTTGATTATTACCTCTTTATGCTCTCTTCCTCTCCTTCTTATAATAGTATTTGTCCCCTCTCCCTCCCATGCCCTCTTTGTGTGTAATAGAATATTCTATTTTCTTATTCACTCAAGTTTCTCTTGCTGTCCCCTGCTATTCACCCCCTCTTTCCCATTCCCCATGCCATCTTAGATTATTTAATTTCCCACCCTCACCCTGTTAATTATTCTTCTGATTACTATAATAGTGAATATTATAATAGTGAATAGAGTTCACTACAGAGAATTAAACACAACATTTCTCTACATAGGAATACAGATAATTAGATCTCACTGAGGCCATTAAAAAGGCAAATTTAAAAATTATAAGTTTTCTTTCTTTCCCCTCT
>NW_025395770.1:0-3145 GCF_016433145.1 Gracilinanus agilis | reverse complement strand
AAAGTCTTCTAAACATTGCAAAAATAGATATCTTAACTGTTTTTTTTTCAACAACCTAGATGAGCTAATTTGCCATGATGTCTAATATTTCCCTTTTATCTCTCCATTTTTGCCATTCAGCTGAAAATTTGAATGCTATAGTTTCACCCAAAATGTTATTTTGTAAGTATGCTTGCTGATCTAAAAAATTCACCAGTATCTACAGCAATATCTACCAAGATTAGCTGAGGCAAAGGCTGAGATGGGATAAGGGATTAGTCAATTCACACAACAGTCATTTTTTAAACTTTCCAGATGGTCACGTTTTCAAATTCTCCATACTTAGTTGGCTAATGAACATTGCTATGAAACAAAAGTACCTTGTTAATGGTAGAAAATTAGACTATCTGGAAAACATTAAGGACTACAAGGCAAATTATTTTTGAAAATGATTGCTGTGCATCTTTACTGATTTTAACATTCTTTTTTTTGTTTTAGGTTATGTTTTATCCTGGGAAGCATTTCTTTTGGTTAGAGGACTTGAGATCTTAAAATAAAAATCTAAATTTTTATTATTCTTTGATTTATACCCCATAATTGACTTGATTCATTTTAACTACTGTGTATATGACTAGATTCATTTCTATCTCAGAGTTTAGTCAGTGGAAAGGAGTATAGAAGAAAACTTAAAATTATAGAATGTTGGGGTTGAAAGATAATTTAGAGATCATTTCAGCCAACCCTTAATTTTACAGTTGAAGAAACTGCCACAAAGAGAGCAATTACATCATGATAACATAACTATATATATATTTTTTTTCTCCCAAACTCTTCTCTCTCCCTCACTTCCATATTACTGTTGAAGACATAAACATTTTTGTCTTCCAAGCTAAAATCTAGTTGTCATTCTTGACTTTTCACTATCTCTCTCTCCAAAGCACCCCCATTTGTTTTCAAATCTTATCAATATTACCTATGTAACATTTCTTAGATAAGCTCCTTTCCCTCCTTTGACACTACTACCACCCTTGTATAGATCCTCATCATCTCATATCTAAACTATTCCAATAGCCTATTGATTAATTGCTATGTTTCAAGCCTCTCTTCAGACTAGTCCATCCTAAACTTTGCTGTCAAATTAATCTTTCTAAAGCATGGGTCTAACCATATCATCCACCAGTCAATAAACTCTAGTGTCTTCCTGTCTTCTCCACAAACAAATATAAAACCCTCTTTTTGTTATTCAAAGCCCTTCACTGACTGCACCCCTCTTACCTTTCCTGTCTTCCTACACTTTTCTTCCCTCTCTCCTCTGCCCCAAGATCTTTTGACCCTGGATTCCTTGCTCTTTCTCTCACAAGACTCTATCTCCAAATTCTGGGGATTTTCACTGGCTACCCCCCATACCTAAATTTATTTTCCTCCTTCTTTATGTATCCTAGTTTCCCTGGCTTTCTTGAAGATCCAGCTAAAATGTCACCTTATATGAGAAAGTATTCCTGATCCCTACTAATGCTTCCCTCTGATGATCATCTATAGTTTATCACACACACACACACACACACACACACACACGCACACACACACACACACACATATATATTGTTTGTACATATTTGTTTTCATTTTGTCTCCTCCATTAGTTTATCATCTTCTTGGGAGCTGGGGACTGTGTTTTACCTTTCTTTTTAACTGTACTACTAGTGCAGTGCCTGGTCCACTGAAAGCACTTAATTGATGTTTATTAACTGATTTGTCTCATGTAGACTTGAAGACCAAATGAGAATATATGCTTTGTATTTTTAATTTTCATTTATGTATTTATTTATTTTAATATTTATTTTTTAGAAAAGCTAACATGGTTACATGATTCCTGCTCTTATTTTCCCCTTCATCCCCCAACCTCCCCCTCCCCCCATAGCCGGTTCACATTTCCACTGATTTTAACATGTGTCATCAATCAAGATCTATTTCAAAATTGTTGATTGTTACATTGGTGTTGTAGTTTTGAGTAGGCATCCCCAATTATGTCCGCTTCAACCCATGTGTTCAAGCAGTTGTTTTTCTTCTGTGTTTACACTCCTGCAGTTCTTCCTCTGAATGTGGGTAGTGTTCTTTTCCATAAAACCCTCAGAATTGTCCTGTGTCATTGCATTGCTGCTAGTACAGAAGTCCATTACATTCTATTTTACCACAGCATATTGGTCTCTGTGTACAATGTTCTTCTGCCTCTGCTCCTTTTGCTCTACATCAATTCTTGGAGGTCTCTCCAGTTCACCTGGAATTCCTTCAGTTTATTATTCCTTTGAGAACAATAGTATCCCATGACCAGCATATACTACAATTTCGTCAGCCGTTCCCCAATTGGAGGGCATACCCTCCTTTTCCAGTTCTTTGTCACCACAAAAAGCGCAGCTATAAATATTTTCATACAGGTCTGTTTCTTTATGATCTCTTCGGGGTACAACCCCAACAATGGTATGGCTGGATCAAAGGGTAGACATTCTGTTATAGCCCTTTAAGTATAGTTCCAAAATGCCATACAGAATGGTTGGATCAGTTTACAACACCACCAGGAATGCATTAATGTCCCAATTTTGCCACATCCCCTCCAACATTCATTACTCTCCCCTGCTGTCATTTTAGGCAATCTGCTAGGTGTGAGGTGATACCTCACTGTTGTTTTGATTTGCATTTCTTTAATTACAAGAGATTTAGAACCCTTTCTCATGTGCTTATTGATACTTTTGATTTCTGTATCTGAAAATTGCCTATTCATGTCCATTGCCCATTTATAAATTTGGGAATGGCTTGATTTTTTTATACAATGGATTTAACTCGTTGTATATTTGAGTAATTAGACCCCTGTCAGTTTTTTGTTATAAAGATTTTTCCCAATTTGTTGTTTCCCTTCTGATTTTGACTGCATTGTTTTTGTTAGTACAAAAGCTTTTTTTTATTTTTTATTTTTTTTCAAACGTTTATTAATATTCATTTCCAACTTGGTTACATGATTCATGCTCCTCCTTTCCCCTTTGCCCCCCGCACTCCACCCAACCATGGCCAATGCACATTTCCACTAGTTTTGTCATGCGTCCTCGATCAAGACCAATTTCCAAAATGTTGGTAGTTGCATTGGTGTGGTAGTTTCGAGTACACACCCTCA
>NW_025395769.1:0-2853 GCF_016433145.1 Gracilinanus agilis | reverse complement strand
TCCTTTCCTTTCCTTTCCTTTCCTTTCCTTTCCTTTCCTTTCCTTTCATTCCTTTCCTTTTTTAGGGATTTGATTCAGAGAATTACCTTGATGCTTATTAATGTATACTTCTAATATGTGTTGATCTCTAATATAGATTTCTCCTTCAAAATGCAATCTTGCACACTCTTATTAATTTTTAGGGACCTACTATAGTTCATTTTAAAAAATCCTTATACGTGCAACATGTCATGGAATCATGGGCATAAATAACATTATGTAAGCTCAAATACACATCCTTTTCCCATTCATTTCCATTTCCAGTGCCAGCTTTGGTTCAAAAACAATGACCTGAGGCTCAGGAGTCTGAAGTAAGTATACAGAACATAATAACATAGGGAACCAAGCTCTACCAAAAATAAAAAAACTTTCCGAATGCCCATGGGAAGGGAATGTTGATCCCACAAAAGGGAAAAGAAAATTCTGATTCATCCATAGTAAAGTTGTTAGCAATAGGGACTTAGCCAGACAGGAGAGCTTTTAGAGCTCTTAGGAGAGCTCTCTTAGGAGAGCTCATTTAGGTGAGCCCAGCTTTTATTAGTGACTTTTTTTTAACCCTCACCTTCTGTCTCAGAATGAATACTGGGTATTGGTCCCAAGGTAGAAGAGTGGTATGGGCTAGGCAATGAAGGTTAAGTGACTTGCCCAGGGTCACACAACTAGGAAGCATCTGAAATAAGATTTGAATCCAAGACCTCCTATCTCTAGACTTGGCTTTCAATCCACTGAGTCACCCAGCTGCCCTACAGTGACTTTTGAAAAGTCAATCTACATCAGTCATGTTTATAAGCAATCTTGGGTAGGTAAGGATCTTACTAGATCTTGGGACTAGAAATAGCCCTGAGGTCTTTTGCCTTGTCATTAACTTCATATACATACATACATACATACATACATACATACATGCATACCAATCACACAGAGCCAAAGAATTTTGAGTTAGAATTCCAACTCATATATGAAAGGAATCTCCGTCGATAAAGGAGGAACATTGACTCTTCTCATGCTAGTCACAAGGATGCTACAAAGAACAGTAGTCAGGAGAGAAAGAGATTAGAATGCATTTCCCTCTGTTTATCGTTTCTTGGGTGCAGACATCCCTGGAGGAGTTAATACATCAAACATGGCCACAAAGAGTAAGGTACTTTCTAAGTGAAACTGATTTGGTTCTAATGGGTCAGATCGCCTCTATTATCCACAAAAATAGATTCAGCTTCAGAGACACCTACAGGGCTTAGTGGATGGAGAGCCAGGTCTAGAAACGAGAGGTTCTAGATTCAAATAGGGGCTCAAATGCTTCCTAGCTGTGTGACTGTGGGCAAGTCACTTAATCCCCATTGCCTAGTCCTTACTGCTCTTTTGCTGGTTTTATATATACATTAATATTATATTTTATATCATATCATATTATATGTTATGTTATATTACATTGTTAAGTTATGTTATATTATGTTATATTATATCATATGTCTTCAACTTCTAAGAAGAAAGGTACCACTTAAATTCTTATCATGGTATCTTTGTGCCTGGCTACCATAGATTGAGAGCTAAAAGGGACCTTATAGGTAACACTATCCAACAACTTCATTTTACATCTTAGGAAACTGAGGTCTGGGGAATTTTGTTAATTTGCCCATATGAAGGAGAAAAGTTTTGAATTTACATCCCCTGGCTCCCAAATCCAGTGCTCAGCTTTCTCCACTGGGCCACCAGCTGAATGTTTTCAGGCACCAAGGAATTAATTTTTTGCTATCGTTCATTCACAAACTGTTGATCTATTATTGTTTTTGCCTTTCTGGTTCCTGGTAATATAAACAACAGACTGTTTTTAATAGTCTAGATAATTTTAGTCTACTTGGCAAATGACTATACCTTTCTGACATTAAATGAGGTTAGCTTAGTAAGTGAATAATAATAATGATGTTCATAGTCTTTGATGCCTTCAATAGAATTAAGCAGCCCTTTTAGAACTCAGGAATATTGATACTTCACTTTCCTTTGACCATTCTGAGGTAGTTTTGACAAGGTGCCAAAGAGCTTTTCTGAAAAATGAAAAAGTGATCTTGTTGATTTTTTGTTTGTTTTGTTTTGTCTAAATGATACCAATTTGATGGGTATTTTTGTATTGAATTGACCCAAGCGTTTGGTTTGTAGGGCTGTACCTTGATTCTTCTTACATTCCATCTTTTTACATATACGCAAAGATCCGAACACACTTGCTATTCTATGAACAGAACACTCCCTTTCTTGTATCCATGCCTTTGAACTGGATATTCTCCCTCTCTGGAATGCTCGCTCGCCCTCCTAACTGCTAACTTGTAGAAGCCCTGGCTTCATTTAAGTCTCTGCACAAGAGGCATTTCCTATGCCTGCTCCCCACTTCCTCTCCCTGGGACTCTAAAGCCTTCTCCTCCATACCTTCTATTTACTCTGTATTTATCTTGTATGTTTTGATTGATATATATATTCTCTATCGTTAGAATGTAACTCCCTTGAAGGCAGGGATGGTTTTGGATTTTTTTTTTTGTAAACCCAGAGCTTGGCATGATATATAACAAACACATAAAAAGGTATTAATATATTTTGGTTGATTTTATCCTTTATGTTAAACAGATGGAAAATTTTGCTTCTTTCATATGCAGAACAGATTTCTTCTTTTTATGCTTCTGATAATTTAGTAATAATACTTTACACTGTGCATTGATAGCTTTTCCTCTTCTGTTTTGTCATAGTTGTCAGTTAGCAATTGGAGCTTCCTCTTTTTTTGGGGGGGGGGTGGAGTGCATCTTTAGTCCACCTACATGTAATAAATAA
>NW_025395768.1:0-2869 GCF_016433145.1 Gracilinanus agilis | reverse complement strand
TCCTTTCCTTTCCTTTCCTTTCCTTTCCTTTCCTTTCCTTTCCTTTCATTCCTTTCCTTTTTTAGGGATTTGATTCAGAGAATTACCTTGATGCTTATTAATGTATACTTCTAATATGTGTTGATCTCTAATATAGATTTCTCCTTCAAAATGCAATCTTGCACACTCTTATTAATTTTTAGGGACCTACTATAGTTCATTTTAAAAAATCCTTATACGTGCAACATGTCATGGAATCATGGGCATAAATAACATTATGTAAGCTCAAATACACATCCTTTTCCCATTCATTTCCATTTCCAGTGCCAGCTTTGGTTCAAAAACAATGACCTGAGGCTCAGGAGTCTGAAGTAAGTATACAGAACATAATAACATAGGGAACCAAGCTCTACCAAAAATAAAAAAAAACTTTCCGAATGCCCATGGGAAGGGAATGTTGATCCCACAAAAGGGAAAAGAAAATTCTGATTCATCCATAGTAAAGTTGTTAGCAATAGGGACTTAGCCAGACAGGAGAGCTTTTAGAGCTCTTAGGAGAGCTCTCTTAGGAGAGCTCATTTAGGTGAGCCCAGCTTTTATTAGTGACTTTTTTTTAACCCTCACCTTCTGTCTCAGAATGAATACTGGGTATTGGTTCCAAGGTAGAAGAGTGGTATGGGCTAGGCAATGAAGGTTAAGTGACTTGCCCAGGGTCACACAACTAGGAAGCATCTGAAATAAGATTTGAATCCAAGACCTCCTATCTCTAGACTTGGCTTTCAATCCACTGAGTCACCCAGCTGCCCTACAGTGACTTTTGAAAAGTCAATCTACATCAGTCATGTTTATAAGCAATCTTGGGTAGGTAAGGATCTTACTAGATCTTGGGACTAGAAATAGCCCTGAGGTCTTTTGCCTTGTCATTAACTTCATATACATACATACATACATACATACATACATACATACATACATACATATATATATATACCAATCACACAGAGCCAAAGAATTTTGAGTTAGAATTCCAACTCATATATGAAAGGAATCTCCGTCGATAAAGGAGGAACATTGACTCTTCTCGTGCTAGTCACAAGGATGCTACAAAGAACAGTAGTCAGGAGAGAAAGAGATTAGAATGCATTTCCCTCTGTTTATCGTTTCTTGGGTGCAGACATCCCTGGAGGAGTTAATACATCAAACATGGCCACAAAGAGTAAGGTACTTTCTAAGTGAAACTGATTTGGTTCTAATGGGTCAGATCGCCTCTATTATCCACAAAAATAGATTCAGCTTCAGAGACACCTACAGGGCTTAGTGGATGGAGAGCCAGGTCTAGAAACGAGAGGTTCTAGATTCAAATAGGGGCTCAAATGCTTCCTAGCTGTGTGACTGTGGGCAAGTCACTTAATCCCCATTGCCTAGTCCTTACTGCTCTTTTGCTGGTTTTATATATACATTAATATTATATTTTATATCATATCATATTATATGTTATGTTATATTACATTGTTAAGTTATGTTATATTATGTTATATTATATCATATGTCTTCAACTTCTAAGAAGAAAGGTACCACTTAAATTCTTATCATGGTATCTTTGTGCCTGGCTACCATAGATTGAGAGCTAAAAGGGACCTTATAGGTAACACTATCCAACAACTTCATTTTACATCTTAGGAAACTGAGGTCTGGGGAATTTTGTTAATTTGCCCATATGAAGGAGAAAAGTTTTGAATTTACATCCCCTGGCTCCCAAATCCAGTGCTCAGCTTTCTCCACTGGGCCACCAGCTGAATGTTTTCAGGCACCAAGGAATTAATTTTTTGCTATCGTTCATTCACAAACTGTTGATCTATTATTGTTTTTGCCTTTCTGGTTCCTGGTAATATAAACAACAGACTGTTTTTAGTAGTCTAGATAATTTTAGTCTACTTGGCAAATGACTATACCTTTCTGACATTAAATGAGGTTAGCTTAGTAAGTGAATAATAATAATGATGTTCATAGTCTTTGATGCCTTCAATAGAATTAAGCAGCCCTTTTAGAACTCAGGAATATTGATACTTCACTTTCCTTTGACCATTCTGAGGTAGTTTTGACAAGGTGCCAAAGAGCTTTTCTGAAAAATGAAAAAGTGATCTTGTTGATTTTTTGTTTGTTTTGTTTTGTCTAAATGATACCAATTTGATGGGTATTTTTGTATTGAATTGACCCAAGCGTTTGGTTTGTAGGGCTGTACCTTGATTCTTCTTACATTCCATTTTTTTACATATACGCAAAGATCCGAACACACTTGCTATTCTATGAACAGAACACTCCCTTTCTTGTATCCATGCCTTTGAACTGGATATTCTCCCTCTCTGGAATGCTCGCTCGCCCTCCTAACTGCTAACTTGTAGAAGCCCTGGCTTCATTTAAGTCTCTGCACAAGAGGCATTTCCTATGCCTGCTCCCCACTTCCTCTCCCTGGGACTCTAAAGCCTTCTCCTCCATACCTTCTATTTACTCTGTATTTATCTTGTATGTTTTGATTGATATATATATTCTCTATCGTTAGAATGTAACTCCCTTGAAGGCAGGGATGGTTTTGGATTTTTTTTTTGTAAACCCAGAGCTTGGCATGATATATAACAAACACATAAAAAGGTATTAATATATTTTGGTTGATTTTATCCTTTATGTTAAACAGATGGAAAATTTTGCTTCTTTCATATGCAGAACAGATTTCTTCTTTTTATGCTTCTGATAATTTAGTAGTAATACTTTACACTGTGCATTGATAGCTTTTCCTCTTCTGTTTTGTCATAGTTGTCAGTTAGCAATTGGAGCTTCCTCTTTTTGGGGGGGGGTGGAGTGCATCTTTAGTCCACCTACATGTAATAAATAA
>NW_025395767.1:0-2936 GCF_016433145.1 Gracilinanus agilis | reverse complement strand
TGTGTGGAGTCTGGACGCTGTGTCACAGGGACGAAACAAAAAAAAAATTCCTAAGCTTACCTTTTAGAAAAATCCTGCAGCTTTAGTGTGTTTTCTCTCTCATTTACCAGCTTCCTTGGTAAGAGTGTTTTGGACTCCACTGATGTGTGATGGAAAATGTCTTGTTCCTACTAGTTGTCCTTTGGGTGCTTCACTTGGGGGTTGGCTAATCATTCTTTTCTCCACCATTGGATAGCATGTGCGGGACTTCTAATGATGAGGTGGGGGTTCTCATTAAACTGCAGTAACTAATCACATGGGCTACTTTATTCTGGTGGAGCTTTTTGGTGATGGGAACATAAGACTCATCTAAAAACTTTTCCCCAAGCTGTATAGATGTGGCCATAAAACAGGTACTAATGCCATTGTGGGCTTCCTACCTGGGGAATATGATCATTTTCTAAGGCTCTTCTATCCAAACCCACACAGAGAGCTGGGCAACTGACTCTAGGTAGGCTCTTTCCCACTCTTGCCTGACCCAGAGAGGGGAACAAACTTGATTTGTGAAAACCTGGGCTTACAAAAAAGAATGAATGGGGAGAGACTATTTAATTTATAAAAGGGTCATTTGCTTTACAAAGGAACCACCTAGAGGGTATTTTTAAAAAATCCTTACTTTCTGTCTTAGAATCAATACTATTTATTGGTTCCAAGGCAGAATAGTGTTAAGGGATGGGCAATAGGAAGTGTCTGAGGTCAAATTTGAACCCAGGACCTTCCATCTCCAGGCCTGGCTCCCTCTCTAGTAAGCCATCTAGCTGTCCCCACCTATAGTATATTTTGAGAGACCTCTGGTCTCCTGGCTAGTCCTGGAGTTGGGAAGATCTCAGTTCCACTCCTATGCGGTCCTACCTGCTGGAGCGGTGAGGTCTTACATGTTGATCAATGTCTCAGTACTCCAGACAAACTTCAAAGACTGTGAGATGGGATTCTTAACTATTTTGGTGTATTGGGCTCCTTTGTCAGTCTTGTAAAACCCATGGACTCCTTCTCAGAATACTATTTTAAATAATTTAAAGAAACACTAAATTTTTGATGAGAGGTTTATGAAAATAAAGATGTATTTTTTTTCCTTGTTTAAGTTTACAGATCCCCTAAAATTCATTCATGGATCTCTTAGTCCATAGTTCCCAGATTAAAACCCTGTGTTTAAATTAGAGATGAGTTGTATATCTGGAGAGAGTCTCTACTTCTCGAATTATCTACTTCTATGAAATCACAGATCCAGACAAAAATAAAAAAATAAATAGATTTTAAATGGTGCATTTCAAAAAATGATTTAATTATTGTGATGATCATTTTGACAAAAAGAATTGAATAATTTTTCAGGTAGATGCCTGTTGCATTAAGAGAGGCAAACCTGGGTTGCTATTCAAAGAAATGGCCTATAATTTGCTGTCTGGGAAAAACTGGCACAAAGAAATTTAGTTACTTGTAGAGTGATGAGACATGGTGATGTATCTCCAAAAATCCAAAGGATATAGAAAAATTACCTGAGAAAATCAAGTCCTGAATGACTATTTAGAAAGATAAAACATTCACTTTGCTAGACTTTAAAGTATTTAAATGATTCTTTTTCAGAGGTAATAGAGATTGAGGAATCTAGAGCATTCTTCATACATCTGAAGCATAATCTAGTTTTTCTAGCAATCCCATGGATAGGTGTAAAACAGATAAATAGTTGCCATTTCCCATTGACTGCCATGGTTCATTTTTCATCTTTTGAAATAAAAGCCCAAGAGTATTTTTGTCAGAATAAATTGGAGATTTAAAAAAATAAAAGTTATCTTTTGAAGTGGATACTTTGAACGTGGCAGATTTGTGGAGTATTTTTCCACAGTTAGGGCTTGTCTTTTTGTCTTTTTAACTCCTTTTAAGGAATAAGACTAGACAGAATTAGGGCCCCTAACAAGGTAAAGCATGTTTATCTGGTTCAGAGCAAAGCAACGGCTTTTGAGTGAGTATTGAAATTGTTTTGTATCTTGCAACTTCAGCCCTATTATCAGGTTAAATACTAAACTTAAACATTATAAATTAGCTTACTTTTTTTTTAATTGGCTAAAGCTTTAATTCCTTGTATGGAAGGCTAGAATATTAATTCTTGCCTTTCCTACTAAAGGGTCCTGACGCCATTATGATCTGAAATAATATCTCCTTAATAACACTCTGAACAATACTGCCTGTGTTTTCCTTCTCCATGCAGACCTTTCGTAAATAATATAGTCTACATCAAGACAAATAGTACATTGAGCAGGGTGCAGGATATGGAAAGAGGCAAGTTTAAAAATCAAATGAACCAAACTTCTCTATTTGTAACAAGCTTCTGGGCCCCTTTATCCTCAAATTCACAATAGGTACTTACTTTGTTGACTGGAATATTTTAATATTTCTTCTACCCAGTGCCATCCATCAAACATCCAACAAAGGCAATTATTCACTGGCCAGATTTAGAAGGAACTCAGAAATACCATGAAGTTAAAGTGACATCACGGGGACACAATCCTCTTCAGAAAATAATAATAAAGCAAAACATGCTCAGTGAGGAGAATTGTGATAGTATTTTTTAAATGTTAATTCTTAATCGAGGTGGAGAAAAGAACATTCCTTCAATTCTTTAGTTTCTTTCTTTAGTTTCCAAAAAATACTGCTTCCTTCAAGTCCCTTAAGACATTTTAAATCCTACACAAGGCTTAGTAGAATTAAAGAGTCTTACATGGGCTTTTTGAATGACTCAGAGAATTATGATCCGATGAGCTATCAGTATGTCTTAGTCACCAGTTACTATGTTTTTTATCCATTGCCAGTGCTTAACACATCTAAACAATTTTGTGGAACTAGACTAGGTCAGTTTTTCCTTTCCTTTCCTTTCCTTTCCTTTCCTTTCCTTTCCTTTCCTT
>NW_025395766.1:0-2938 GCF_016433145.1 Gracilinanus agilis | reverse complement strand
TGTGTGGAGTCTGGACGCTGTGTCACAGGGACGAAACAAAAAAAAAAATTCCTAAGCTTACCTTTTAGAAAAATCCTGCAGCTTTAGTGTGTTTTCTCTCTCATTTACCAGCTTCCTTGGTAAGAGTGTTTTGGACTCCACTGATGTGTGATGGAAAATGTCTTGTTCCTACTAGTTGTCCTTTGGGTGCTTCACTTGGGGGTTGGCTAATCATTCTTTTCTCCACCATTGGATAGCATGTGCGGGACTTCTAATGATGAGGTGGGGGTTCTCATTAAACTGCAGTAACTAATCACATGGGCTACTTTATTCTGGTTTAGCTTTTTGGTGATGGGAACATAAGACTCATCTAAAAACTTTTCCCCAAGCTGTATAGATGTGGCCATAAAACAGGTACTAATGCCATTGTGGGCTTCCTACCTGGGGAATATGATCATTTTCTAAGGCTCTTCTATCCAAACCCACACAGAGAGCTGGGCAACTGACTCTAGGTAGGCTCTTTCCCACTCCTGCCTGACCCAGAGAGGGGAACAAACTTGATTTGTGAAAACCTGGGCTTACAAAAAAGAATGAATGGGGAGAGACTATTTAATTTATAAAAGGGTCATTTGCTTTACAAAGGAACCACCTAGAGGGTATTTTTAAAAAATCCTTACTTTCTGTCTTAGAATCAATACTATTTATTGGTTCCAAGGCAGAATAGTGTTAAGGGATGGGCAATAGGAAGTGTCTGAGGTCAAATTTGAACCCAGGACCTTCCATCTCCAGGCCTGGCTCCCTCTCTAGTAAGCCATCTAGCTGTCCCCACCTATAGTATATTTTGAAAGACCTCTGGTCTCCTGGCTAGTCCTGGAGTTGGGAAGATCTCAGTTCCACTCCTATGCGGTCCTACCTGCTGGAGCGGTGAGGTCTTACATGTTGATCAATGTCTCAGTACTCCAGACAAACTTCAAAGACTGTGAGATGGGATTCTTAACTATTTTGGTGTATTGGGCTCCTTTGTCAGTCTTGTAAAACCCATGGACTCCTTCTCAGAATACTATTTTAAATAATTTAAAGAAACACTAAATTTTTGATGAGAGGTTTATGAAAATAAAGATGTATTTTTTTTCCTTGTTTAAGTTTACAGATCCCCTAAAATTCATTCATGGATCTCTTAGTCCATAGTTCCCAGATTAAAACCCTGTGTTTAAATTAGAGATGAGTTGTATATCTGGAGAGAGTCTCTACTTCTCGAATTATCTACTTCTATGAAATCACAGATCCAGACAAAAATAAAAAAATAAATAGATTTTAAATGGTGCATTTCAAAAAATGATTTAATTATTGTGATGATCATTTTGACAAAAAGAATTGAATAATTTTTCAGGTAGATGCCTGTTGCATTAAGAGAGGCAAACCTGGGTTGCTATTCAAAGAAATGGCCTATAATTTGCTGTCTGGGAAAAACTGGCACAAAGAAATTTAGTTACTTGTAGAGTGATGAGACATGGTGATGTATCTCCAAAAATCCAAAGGATATAGAAAAATTACCTGAGAAAATCAAGTCCTGAATGACTATTTAGAAAGATAAAACATTCACTTTGCTAGACTTTAAAGTATTTAAATGATTCTTTTTCAGAGGTAATAGAGATTGAGGAATCTAGAGCATTCTTCATACATCTGAAGCATAATCTAGTTTTTCTAGCAATCCCATGGATAGGTGTAAAACAGATAAATAGTTGCCATTTCCCATTGACTGCCATGGTTCATTTTTCATCTTTTGAAATAAAAGCCCAAGAGTATTTTTGTCAGAATAAATTGGAGATTTAAAAAAATAAAAGTTATCTTTTGAAGTGGATACTTTGAACGTGGCAGATTTGTGGAGTATTTTTCCACAGTTAGGGCTTGTCTTTTTGTCTTTTTAACTCCTTTTAAGGAATAAGACTAGACAGAATTAGGGCCCCTAACAAGGTAAAGCATGTTTATCTGGTTCAGAGCAAAGCAACGGCTTTTGAGTGAGTATTGAAATTGTTTTGTATCTTGCAACTTCAGCCCTATTATCAGGTTAAATACTAAACTTAAACATTATAAATTAGCTTACTTTTTTTTTTAATTGGCTAAAGCTTTAATTCCTTGTATGGAAGGCTAGAATATTAATTCTTGCCTTTCCTACTAAAGGGTCCTGACGCCATTATGATCTGAAATAATATCTCCTTAATAACACTCTGAACAATACTGCCTGTGTTTTCCTTCTCCATGCAGACCTTTCGTAAATAATATAGTCTACATCAAGACAAATAGTACATTGAGCAGGGTGCAGGATATGGAAAGAGGCAAGTTTAAAAATCAAATGAACCAAACTTCTCTATTTGTAACAAGCTTCTGGGCCCCTTTATCCTCAAATTCACAATAGGTACTTACTTTGTTGACTGGAATATTTTAATATTTCTTCTACCCAGTGCCATCCATCAAACATCCAACAAAGGCAATTATTCACTGGCCAGATTTAGAAGGAACTCAGAAATACCATGAAGTTAAAGTGACATCACGGGGACACAATCCTCTTCAGAAAATAATAATAAAGCAAAACATGCTCAGTGAGGAGAATTGTGATAGTATTTTTTAAATGTTAATTCTTAATCGAGGTGGAGAAAAGAACATTCCTTCAATTCTTTAGTTTCTTTCTTTAGTTTCCAAAAAATACTGCTTCCTTCAAGTCCCTTAAGACATTTTAAATCCTACACAAGGCTTAGTAGAATTAAAGAGTCTTACATGGGCTTTTTGAATGACTCAGAGAATTATGATCCGATGAGCTATCAGTATGTCTTAGTCACCAGTTACTATGTTTTTTATCCATTGCCAGTGCTTAACACATCTAAACAATTTTGTGGAACTAGACTAGGTCAGTTTTTCCTTTCCTTTCCTTTCCTTTCCTTTCCTTTCCTTTCCTTTCCTT
>NW_025395765.1:0-1419 GCF_016433145.1 Gracilinanus agilis | reverse complement strand
CTCGCCCGGCTCTCAGCCTTCACCTCCTCTTTTTACCCCGTGCTTAGTGTGCTGGCCGCCCTCCCCGCGCCGCTTACCTACCCCCGGAGAGCGTGCTCACCATCACGGCACCCGAGACGAGGCCGTGAGCGGGGCCAGGCCGGGCCTTGCTGGCCTAGGACAGGAAAACCCAAATGGGGGGCTGCTGGAGGAAATGCCAGATTGGGGGTATCGCTGGGGAGTTAGGGGAATGACAAGGACTATCAGAAGCAGAGAGAGGGGACACCTCTTTCTCCAGGGCTGCCAGGGGGGCGCTGGATGGCGCGTTGGGCCTGGGATTGGGAAGACTCATCTTCATGAGTTCTGATCTGGCCTCGGACACTTCTCTATAGAGGGAAGACCCTGGGCAAGTCACGTCACTCTGCCTCAGGGATGGAGCCTGAATCCCTTCTGTAGAGTCACTCAGTAAGTCCCTGAGGCAGGCTTGGAAATGGGCCTTTCTGACGTGTCCCTCTACCCAGTTACCACCATGGGAGAAGGGCTGGAAGCGATTTTAATTCATTATTTATTAATTTATTAATCCTCAATTAATAATTATTAATTAATCTACTAACTCATAGATTCAATTTGTGTTTTCCTTTCCTTTTCTCGCTGTTGTTGAATCATTCTGTTTTGGGTTTGACTCTTCCTGGTCCCTGTGGACCGTCACACACCGATTCCGCCCATGAGCTTTTCTTGGCAAAGATACTAGAGTGTTCGCCATTGCTTTCTCCATTGGATGGAGGCCAAAAGAATTTAAGTGATTTGCCCGGGGGGTCACGTAGCGAGTGTGGGAGGCCTGATGTCAACTCAAGTCTGGCCGACTTCTAGACCTGGCGCTGGATCCACCGAGCCGCCCCGCTGCCCCCTTCCTCCTTTAGAGCCACCTTTTCTGTGCGTGTTTCTAGTAACCAGGGCTGAGAGTAAGCCGGTGTCTTGGAGCTCTTAGCAGAAGAGTTCAGGTACTCAGCTCCTTCCCTCACGTTTGAAAGGAGGCTGTACTTGGAGTGAGGACGAGGACTCGAGTTTGAATTCTGACCTAGAAGCCACTGAGTTCTACCCCCTCGCTTAAAGAAAAGAGGAGGCTGAGACCTATTGAAGTAGCCTGGGCTCCCCTGGCCATGGCTGTCCGAAGGGAGAAAAGAATCCAAGGCTTCCATTTGTGCCTGAAGTCTAACAGTCTTTGGGGGGGTGTTTGTATAGGATGCTGTCTAATGTCTCCTTCCCTGGATTCTTTGGCTTCTCTCCGGAGGTTGGAGACCTCTCCAAGCATCCCATTGGATGGGTTTTTGGGGAATGAGGAGGAAGAGAGGGAAAGAGAGAGAGAGAGAGAGAGAGAGAGAGAGAGAGAGAGAGACAGACAGACAGACAGACAGACAGACAGACAGACAGACAGACAGA
>NW_025395764.1:0-2432 GCF_016433145.1 Gracilinanus agilis | reverse complement strand
ATGGAGAGGAGGGAAGAATGATAGCCTAAACTGGATACTATCCTGGTAAATGTGATGACAACAGAGATAGCCCAGATAGGTGACTAGGGCAAGATCAACTGAGGCTTGCCCTAGCTACATGATATGACACCTCCCTCCTTTATAACAGTTGCCCAGGCAGGATCCCACTGGTCAATGGATGATATCCCTTCAGGTCCCACCTGGTGTTGATTGACATTGTATTATGGGCTCTATTGGCTTGGTAACGATTGGTATCTCACTGCGTAACTCCCTTCCCAAAGAAGCTATAAAAAACCACTTCAAGAAGGTACTTTAAAAGGCTTGACTGTATTAGAACAAAGATGGGGTATTGGGTTGGATAGAGGTATTTGGGAGACCCTAATTAAATTTGGTAATGATGATAATCCCTTAGAACTGTAGACAAGTAATGAGTCAGGATGGTTAGCCCTCTGGTTTAGCCTGGCCACAACCAAACCCAGAGTAGGCAAACTGCTGCTCAATGTTTCAGCTTCTTTCTTCTTTGTTAGATAATATGCCTAACCAGTCTTTGGGATATCCACCCCTTTCCACCCTCTTCTTCTTCTCGTGCCCACTTCTCGGATCCCTCCCGGGTCCTGGGAAACATAGATAACTAAGATGATTGATTTCCTAATATCTAGGGGCAGTAGAATTAGAAAGATGATGGTCTGGCCCCTAACTTTAAATATTTCTCCATTTCCACTAAAGATGGTCTGTCTGACTTTTTGCAATCATGTTGGCAACAAGCCTGTGATTTTTGTGCTTTGCTTGCCCAATTACTATTAACATAGGTCTTCTTATATGAATCAGATCTATCCTTGCTGAAATCAATTTGCTTTCTGAACCTACATTCCCTTAGGAGATGGCCTACTTTGTTGCATAGATAACACCTAGGAACTGACTTATTGGACCTCTTTTGATTGTAGTAGTTAGTTTTGGGTTTAGACTCTCTATCTTCGGTTATTTGTAGAGCAAAATTCCGAAACTCCTCTCTATCTCGATCTCATCTTGTCTCTTTCAATTGCCTCTTTAACTCCTGTATTGTCCTGTCCTTTTCAGAGTCCAGCTCATGTTTAATTTGATGTTCTTTTTGCCTAGACTCATGAATGTACATGGCATGTTTCCTGATTTCTTCTAATGACAATTCCTCCCATTGTGGACAACTCTGTCTAAAGTATACTTGGATAGGCACACTTGTTCCTTTTATAAAGTGCCTCTTGATGTGAGGTAAAGCCTCATCAGCTTGATCTCTGTTAAACCCTAGTAGATTCTCAGAGTTTTCCATCAATCTATCTAGGAATAAACTTGGATGCTCTTCCTCAGATTGCCTCATCTTTTCAAACCCACTCCAGCTGTTAGGACACTTGCCATGAATTTTTACAGCTTCCAAAAGATCAGATCTACATTTAATTAGGTCTTTCATATTAGCCAGTGAGCTTAAATCAATCACTGAATGATCCCTAGGCCAGTCCATTAAATTTGCATTAGATCTTGTTTCATCAATGAATCTAGTCTTCTCACTGGGTGTGAAGAATTCATCAAGGACAAATTCAACATCTGAATAGGATGGATTAAATAAGCTAAAAGTCCTTTTTAGTTCTTTGGCTGCTTTATATGGTGAAAGGAAGAATTTGGGGAATCTTCTCTTTAACACCTCCAAATCCTGGGCTGTGAATACCTTATAGGTCTTCATATTCACTGCCTCACCATCAGTTCTAAACTGGGTTTGATCGATCATGGGTAGCAAGGTCACTGTAGCTGGTGCCATTGCCCCTTCTTCAGTTTGAGTAGCAGTCCCTGTTTCATTGTCATTGTCAGTCTCAGTTTGTGTACCAGAATAACCATGTTCTTTTTAGGAGTCAGTTTGTTTTTGGGAGAATACATGCCTTCAATTATTTCCAGTTGTTAAATGGTATGCCTATCTAATTCTTGTCCCATCCTTATTTTATTATTGGTTTCTATCATCAGCTTCATTTGTTCCTTCATTAGTGAGATCAAATCATCCTTGTCTGGTTTGTCTTTTCCAAATAACAGAGAGTACACTTTTTTCATTGCCATTAATACCTGTATCATGGTAACTAAAGCTACTATCACCACTGGCAAGAAAGACAGAAACTCCGCCAGGGTTATGGTTAAGTATTTATATGTATCATAGATGGTAACTAATTTTATCAAGTAATCTGGAATTATACAGAACCACAGTTTCATTAAAACCTGGGTAAATGAGTAAAGGAACATAGCCAGTGTACCCAAAATAAAAGAAACTCTTAATAACCCCATTATCTCTTTGCTCTTACTAAAGGTTCAAAGACTGGCTTCCCCAAAAACTGTTATATCAATACTACTAGATAGTAGATGTATAAGTAGATGGAGAGGAGGGAAGAATGATAGCCTAAACTGGATACTATCCTGGT
>NW_025395763.1:0-1216 GCF_016433145.1 Gracilinanus agilis | reverse complement strand
CTAGACTGCTTCTACTCTATCTCATGTTCTTCGTTGCCTGCTACTTGCTTTTCTCACCCACTACCTTGGTACGCCCACCAAAAGATCCAAGACAAAGTTGAGAGAAGTTGCCAGAATTCATTCTTTAGGATCTGTCCCTTCAAAAGGATTGATTATGTGTCTGTTGTCAAAATACTGGATATGAGGGTCAGGTATAGGGTTTGACGCTATGGTTACAGCATTTTCAAGAGAGCTAACTTACAAATAGGCCATATACACGTGAGACAGACCAATTGACAGCGAGAGAGCCAAAGAGAGAAAGCCAGAAGTAGAGAGAGAGACAGAGAGAGAGAGAGAGAGAGAGAGAGAGAGAGAGAGAAGGAAGGAGACATTAGAGACATGGCAATCAAGTATTAAGTCTTGTTGATGAAGAAAAGGTATATGTATGTAGATATGTTCATAACACAATGAATGCAAGGTTTTTTTGGAAATCAGAGAGCTCTAAATATAAGGATCCAGAGACCTTGGGGAAAGCCTTAAGTAGGACAACGTGGCATGTTTGCTGACTTTCAAAGGAATCTAAGAATTTGAAGAGGCACAAGTAAAAAAGATTTCAATTCCAAGCCACCATGAAGAAGCTAATGGGATAGAAAGGATTTGTTGGGTGAAAAGAATTCGAACAAAAACTATGCCTTTGTGCCTGGGTCTTAGAGTAAAAAAGTGAAATAACATATGATAACTTAAGATAGGTCACTTGTAGGTATTTCTAAAGGGTACTCACTGAAACAGAGGCTTAGATTTGACCCCAGAATTAATAGTGTGCCCTTGGAAATTTTTGAGCCCAGAATTGACTTTCACTCGGTTTCTCTCTCTCTCCCTCTCTCTCCCTCTGTCTCTCTCTCTATCTTNGGAATCTAAGAATTTGAAGAGGCACAAGTAAAAAAGATTTCAATTCCAAGCCACCATGAAGAAGCTAATGGGATAGAAAGGATTTGTTGGGTGTAAAGAATTCGAACAAAAACTATGCCTTTGTGCCTGGGTGTTAGAGTAAAAAAGTGAAATAACATATGATAACTTAAGATAGGTCACTTGTAGGTATTTCTAAAGGGTACTCACTGAAACAGAGGCTTAGATATGACCCCAGAATTAATAGTTAGGCCTTGGAAACTTTTGAGCCCAGAATTGACTTTCTCTGTTTCTCTCTCTCTCCCTCACTCTCCCTCTGTCTCTCTCTCTA
>NW_025395762.1:0-1404 GCF_016433145.1 Gracilinanus agilis | reverse complement strand
CTCGCCCGGCTCTCAGCCTTCACCTCCTCTTTTTACCCCGTGCTTAGCGTGCTGGCCGCCCTCCCCGCGCCGCTTACCTACCCCCGGAGCGCGTGCTCGCCATCACGGCACCCGAGACGAGGCCGTGAGCGGGGCCGGGCCGGGCCTTGCTGGCCTAGGACAGGAAAACCCAAATGGGGGGCTGCTGGAGGAAATGCCAGATTGGGGGTATCGCTGGGGAACTAGGGGAATGACAAGGACTATCAGAAGCAGAGAGAGGGGACACCTCTTTCTCCAGGGCTGCCAGGGGGGCGCTGGATGGCGCGTTGGGCCTGGGATTGGGAAGACTCATCTTCATGAGTTCTGATCTGGCCTCGGACACTTCCCTATAGAGGGAAGACCCTGGGCAAGTCAGGGATGGAGCCTGAATCCCTTCTGTAGAGTCACTCAGTAAGTCCCTGAGGCAGGCTTGGAAATGGGCCTTTCTGACGTGTCCCTCTACCCAGTTACCACCATGGGAGAAGGGCTGGAAGCGATTTTAATTCATTATTTATTAATTTATTAATCCTCAATTAATAATTATTAATTAATCTATTAACTCATAGATTCAATTTGTGTTTTCCTTTCCTTTTCTCCCTGTTGTTGAATCATTCTGTTTTGGGTTTGACTCTTCCTGGTCCCTGTGGACCGTCACACACCGATTCCGCCCATGAGCTTTTCTTGGCAAAGATACTAGAGTGTTCGCCATTGCTTTCTCCATTGGATGGAGGCCAAAAGAATTTAAGTGATTTGCCCGGGGGGTCACGTAGCGAGTGTGGGAGGCCTGATGTCAACTCAAGTCTCGCCGACTTCTAGACCTGGCGCTGGATCCACCGAGCCGCCCCGCTGCCCCCTTCCCCCTTTAGAGCCACCTTTTCTGTGCGTGTTTCTAGTAACCAGGGCTGAGAGTAAGCCGGTGTCTTGGAGCTCTTAGCAGAAGAGTTCAGGTACTCAGCTCCTTCCCTCACGTTTGAAAGGAGGCTGTACTTGGAGTGAGGACGAGGACTCGAGTTTGAATTCTGACCTAGAAGCCACTGAGTTCTACCCCCTCGCTTAAAGAAAAGAGGAGGCTGAGACCTATTGAAGTAGCCTGGGCTCCCCTGGCCATGGCTGTCCGAAGGGAGAAAAGAATCCAAGGCTTCCATTTGTGCCTGAAGTCTAACAGTCTTTGGGGGGGTGTTTGTATAGGATGCTGTCTAATGTCTCCTTCCCTGGATTCTTTGGCTTCTCTCCGGAGGTTGGAGACCTCTCCAAGCATCCCATTGGATGGGTTTTTGGGGAATGAGGAGGAAGAGAGGGAAAGAGAGAGAGAGAGAGAGAGAGAGAGAGAGAGAGAGAGAGACAGACAGACAGACAGACAGACAGACAGACAGACAGACAGACAGA
>NW_025395761.1:0-9626 GCF_016433145.1 Gracilinanus agilis | reverse complement strand
AGAGAGAGAGAGAGAGAGAGAGAGAGAGAGAGAGAAACAGGGACTTGGGGGAGAGACAGAGAGGGAAGGAGAAATGAAAGAGTCAGATCTCCAGCAGATGTCCAGTAATTGAAGTTCCACATCACTATTATATCATGTATCTGTGTCAGATTTTTGTTGATATTGCCATTCTGATCCACCTCAAAGAAGATGAAATAAGACGATAAATTCTGCCAAGGACTCAATCTTGAATCCCATCCTACCCTCACCCATGAAGTAATATTTGTCTGATTCCATCATAAACATGTTTTGTTTAGTTTAGTTTAGTTTTTCCTAAAGGTCACCACTATGGGAGTTCATTCACTGCCTATGAAGTATGGCAGCTGAGAATTGTACATTATCCTCAGGGACAGCTTTTGCCAACCCTCACAGGTGCCATTAGATGATACTTCCCTCTGAAACAGCTGTAGAGTTGAAATCATCTCTATGGGAGGTCAATTTTGATGAATTGTTTCTCCAATTGGACATGGCAGATTTTAATTTTCCAAGAATATGTGGTCCTATCCAATACTTCTGAAACAAGAGAAAATTGACTAGATTGAAGTTTTGTAGCATATTGCTCCCTTTATTCAATTGCCTTGGGCTTAATGCAGACATTAAAATTACAGTAGATTTTAAGCTTGATATTATGTCATCAAAAGACAAAGATTCTCATGCAGAAAAGCATCAAGCTAAATTTAGTGTAAATTCATTTTTTCTCCCAACTGCACTTCAAATATTTCTATTCTTCCTAACCAATATTTCTAGGAGTGAATAAAAAATCCTTCCATGGATTAAAAAGTTAGTAACTCTATCCCCTTAGAATTGTCCCTAAGTAATGTGTTAAATATAAAATATATACATATATGTTTACATCTACCTATGGATTTATAACTATGTGTAGGTGTTTATAGATAGATATAGCTATATGGATAGATAACAGAGATATAGTGATAGACATGTATGTGTACATACATGTACTGAGGGTAGAGATGCATAGGTATACATGTATATATAATATTTATGTTATACACATAGCAAGAAGTTTGTGTTTTTAAATTTTTAGTTCAATTGGGAAAAAAATCTTTATAACAAAAGCCTCTGGCAAAGGTCTAATTACTCACATTTATAAGGAGCTAAATCAATTGTACAAAAAAGCAAGCCATTCCCCAATTGATAAATGGGGAAGGGACTTGAATAGGCAATTTTCAGATAAAGAAATCAAAACTATCAATAAGCACATGATAAAGTGTTCTAAATCTCTTATAATTAGAGAAATGCAAATCAAAACAACTCTGAGATATCACCTCTCAGAATGGCTAAAATGACAGCAAAGGACAGTAATAAATGTTGGAGGGGATGTGGCAAAATTGGGACACTAAGGCATTGCTAGTTGAGTTGTGAATTGAACCAACCAGTTTGGAGGGCTTTGGAACTGTACCCAAAGGGCTTTAACAGTCTGTCTGCCTTTTGATCCAGCCATACTACTGCTGGGTTAATACCTGAAAGAGATCATAAGGAAAAAACTTGTACAAAAATATTTATAGCTTTGCTCTTTGAGGTGGCAAAAAATTGGAAGATGAGAGGATGCCCTTCAATTGGGGAATGGCTGAGCCATTTGTGGTATCTGTTGGTAATGGAATACTGAATAATGAACTGGAGGAATTCCATGTGAACTGGAACAAACTCCAGGAATTGAGGCAGAGTGAAAGGAGCAGAACCAGGAGAACTATACACACAGAGAGGGATACACTGTGGCACAATCGATTGTAATTGGCTTTTCTACTAGCAGCAATGCAATGATCCAAGATATTTCTGAGGGACTTATGAAAAAGAATGCTATTTATATCCAGAGAAAGAACTGTGGGAGTAAAAACACAGAAGAAAAACTCGATCACATGGGTTGATGGGGATATGATTGGGGATGTAGAGTCTAAGCAATCACCCTGATGCATATATTAATAATATGGAAATAAGTCTTGATCTTTATAACAAAAGCCTCTGACAAAGGTCTAATTACTCACATTTATAAGGAGCTAAATCAATTGTACAAAAAACCAAGCCATCCACAAATTGATAAATGGGGAAGGGTTAGGAATAGGCAATTTTCTGATAAAGAAATCAAAACTATCAATAAGCACATGAAAAAGTGTTATAAATCTCTTATAATTAGAGAAATGCAAATCAAAGCAACTCTGAAGTACTACCTTATGCTGTTCACATGTAAAACCCAGTGGAATTACTCTTTGGCTACAGGAAGAGTGTGGGAGGAGGGGAGAGAAAGAACATGAATCATGTAATCATAGAAAAATATTCTAAATTAATTTAATAAGATTTTTCAAGTAAAAAAATAAACTATGTTTCCTATATACACTTGGAGACATGAGGGTACAAAGCTAAAGGGAAAACTGCATTTCTACACCATATCATTCTTTCATTCCAGGAATGAGAAATTAACTAGTAATTGTAGGATCAGAGATTTAGAGGTAGATTAAATCTTAGAAGTCACAGGATTATAAAACCATAGATCATGAAATGCAAAAGACTGCAGAAGCCTTCTAATCTACCTCTCCTCCATTTTATGAGGAAACTGAGGCCCAAGGAGGGAAAATGGATAGCCCAAGGTCCCACAGCAATTAAGTGGCAAAACCATGATGAAATCTAGACTTCTTTGTATGGCACCACATTTACTATCATCACTGAGAATTTTTTTAGAATGAAGGAATATCTCTATTAATCACTAAGCACTGAGACTTGGGATCTTTCTTCACATAAATGTAATTATGTGTATATTTTTCTAAAGGACCCCAAAATAGAGATATTCATAAGAATATTCCATTTGCATGTCACTTCATATTTTAAAAAGTCCTTTTCCATACCTCATCTTATCTAATAATTACAATAGTCCTCATTTGGATATTTTTAAGTAGAATTAAGTATTTTAAGTAGAATTAAGTAGAATTTTTAAGTAGAATTATTATTGATGGATTAATTCAGGGAAGAAGTTAGAAATGTGGAAAGGGGAGTCAGAAGGCCTGCCTCTGCCTCTTCCAGCCTAGTGGTATTGCACAGGTCACTTCACTCTTTTGGTCTTCAGTTTTCTCATCAGTGGGTAATAAGAAAGCATTTGAACAGGTGTTCTTTAAGGCTACTTCTAACTCTTCAATTTGTGACTCTATGATCCATCTCAGAGATCACCAGGAAATTGAAGTTCAGTAGATCTCAGAGCTGGACTTTGAAAAATAGTCTCCTAACTCCAGCTCTAGCCTACAGTACTATGCCTCTCCTCTAACAATTCTGTGTAAGACTTGGAGGATGACAGAAAAGGTAAGAGCACATAGCTGCCTATTTTCTTGGTTTTGTAAGAATGTAATCTCTGGGTTTATTTTCTTCATTAGCAACTGACCTGGTCAGTACATGAAGTGTCAGAGGTTTGAGTTTATGAGTTTATGAAGGAAGGAAGAAAGGAGGGAGCAAAGGAAGGATGGAAGGGAGGAAGAAAGGGAAGGAAAGGGGGAGAAAGAAAGGAAGTGAGGGAAGGAGGGAAGAAGGAAGAAAAGAAGGAAGTAAGGAAGAATGGAGGGGAGTGTGTTTGGAGGAAGGAAGGAAGGAGGGGAGTGAGGATGGAGGAAGGGAGGAAGAGAGAGGGAGAGAGGGAGGAAGAAAGTACAGATGGAGGAAAGGAGACATGGAAGGAAGGAAGAGAGGGAAGGAGGGAGGCAGAGGTTACAAATGGGCCATGTCCCGAAAATTCTGTATGTGGCTATAAACAGATTAAAATATAATTGAGAAAGGTATTTACAGCATAAATAAAAATACAATACAACATAAATGATGTTACTCTGTGACTGATGAAGTAAACATAATCTGCAGGGATCAGTTTCTACAATGCATGGCACAAAGTAAATATTTGACAAATGTTTATTGATTGTTTGATGGGAGTTTGACACCACCACTTTAGAATAAATAAAATATTTAAGAAAAATCAACCTTTAGAGGGCTGATTGTTCTTAGTTATATTTAGTAACTGTATATCTAAGTTTCAGGAGTCAAATTCATCAAGTTGGTTTTTTTTTTTATAATGTGGGCAGAGTGGGAGGTAGACAAGGAATAGTATTGGCAGCAAGGAGAGATAGCAAACATTTTCAAAGTGATTGAGGAGTCAGAAGTCTCAGTTTCCTTATCAAAAAGTAGAGACTAAATAACTGTAGTAGATGCCTTTTAGAATTGTTATGAGGCTTAGGTGATATTATACCTGTGAATTACTTTGCAAACCTTAAATCTGTTTATGAATATGACCAATAATGTTGTTGATGATGATATTCTTTGAGACTGTTTGGAAATGATATTAATGTTGTATTATTTTGTGATTTTCCCACCTCATTTTCAAGAAAACTGAAAAATATATTTGTTTTAAAAAACAATTAAAGTGAATTAAAATAATTTTACTTTAAGAATATATGTTCTAGCATACCACTGCTGGGTTTGTACACCAAAGAGATAATAAGGAAAAATATTTGTACAAAAATATAGTCACTCTCTTTGTTGTGGCAAAAAACTAGAAAATGAGGAAGTGTCCATTGATTGGGGAATGAATGAAAAAACTGGTATCTGATGGTGATAGAATACTATTGTACTGAAAGGAATGATGAACTGAAGGATTTCTATGTGAACTGAACAACCTCCAGGAATTGATGCAGAGTGAAAGGAATAGAACCAGGAGAACATTGTGCACAGAGACTGATATATTGTGGCACAATTACTGTAACAGACCTTTCTACTAGTAGCAATGCAATGATCCAGTCAAGGAACTTTTGAGAAAGAATGCTCTCCACATCTAGAGAAAGAACTGTGGAAAAGAAACACAGAAGAAATATAACTGATCATGTGGTTCGTTGGGGATATGATTGGGGTATTAGCATTAAAAGATCACTCTATTGCAAATGTAAATAATGTGGAAATAGGTTTTGAGCAATGATACCTGTATAACCCACTGGAATTGCTTGTTAGCTCCTGGAGAGGGGAGGGAAGAGGGATGGGAAAAATTATGAATAATGTAATCTTGGAAAAATATTATTATTATCACTAATAATAATAATAATAAAAGAATGCATGTTGGGAAGGGAGTAATTTTTTTAACCCTTATCTTCCATTTTGGAGTCAATACTATGTTTTGGCTCCAAGGCAAAAGATTGGTAAGGGCTAGGCAAATGGGGGTTAAGTGACTTGCCCAGGGTCACACAGCTGGGAAGTGTCTGAGGCCAGATTGAACCCAGGACCTCCTGTCTTTAGGTCTGGCTCTCAATCCACTGAGCTACCCAGCTGCCCCCAAATGGAGGACTTTCTAATACCTCTTGGGATCCTAATAGGTCCAAGTGTCATGAAACAAAGATTAATTTGTTTACTTGTTTTTTACTTTTTCACACCAAAGACTGAACTCAGAGCATCAGAGGGTAAAAGGACCCGAATGTTAGTAGCATGAACACAATTGATGAGCTTTTACACTTTTCTTTCAGATAGTTGGAGTCACATAAATAGCGTAGAAGTATCCCAGATTCTCTCTCTTTAAAAAAATTTAAATGTATTTGTTTGTTTGTAACATTAACATTCCCAGGTATCTTTCTTTCTTCCTTCTCCTCCCTGCTCTAGAGTAGGCATTGTTTGAAAAAAGATAAATGTAGGTATAAAACCATGTCTTGCTTGTTTCTGTTTATCAGTTCTTTCTCTGGTGGTGGACATTTACAAATCATTCTTCAAATAATGTTTCTGTTGCTTCATATAATGTTCTCTGCTTGTTCCACTCTTTAAAATTCTATGTAGCTCATATTTTAAAAAATAATTTGTTCATCATTTGTTATGGTATAGTTGTGTTCTATTATGGTCATATGCCTCACCTTTTGCAGAGAACATATTAAGGGTCTTCTAGACAATTAGGTGCCACACTGGAAAGAAGTACTGAGCCTGAGTCAGGAAAACTCATCTTCTAGTGTTCAAATCCAGTCTCAGTACTTACTAGCTGTGTGACCCTGGGCAAGTTACTTAACCTTATTTGTGTCCTTTTCTTCATCTATAAAATGAGATGGAGAAGTAATTGGCAAACTATTTCAGTATCTTTGCCAAAAAAACTCCAAATGTGGTCACAGAGAGGCAGACAGGACGAATAACTGAAATACAACAAGAAGTATCTTCTAAGATAGGTAGTTCAGTGGATAGAGCTCTGGACCAGGAATAAGGAAGGCTTGATTAGAAATCTCACCTCAGACATTCACTGGCTCTGTGACCCTGAACAAGACACTTCACCTCTGCCTGCTTCAATTTTCCCATCTGTAAAAATAAAGATAATAATAGTACTTACCTTGTAAAATGTTGTGAAGAATAAAAGGGATAATATTTGAAAACATTAAAGTACTACATAAATGCGTGCTACTGTTATTATTAAATACGTAACTTCTTTGGAATGCAATGGGCAAGTGAAGAATAGTAAAATATTTGTAAAAATCTGGTTCATACCAAATGCCAACAAATGTTGATATAGCTAGACAATTTTTGATTAGCGCAGACACTATGTGTAAAATTTTTCAAAAGGCATGATCAAAATGAGCTCAGATAAAGAGTATCTCTAAAATTAATTTGAATTATTTGGAATGGTTTAGAAGTTTATCCATTTAATGAACTATAGAAAAGAATTAGAAACCAATTAATTGCCAAGATACAGAGCTGAAGAGAACTCTATATTCAATAAGATGTCACTAATCCACTATGCTGCCTTGCTAATTGAATTTGTAATTTGAATAGTTTCAAATGAGAGTGTGTCAAACTTTAGCAGACTAAGAAAGAATACAGACTGAAACAGAGGAAGATTCAAGTTGTAAAAGAAAATTAAAAGAGTTTTAGAATAATAGTTATGTTCAACCTTTAAATGCTCATAGAATCCAGGAGTGATTAAAGAGCAAAGGTCAATTATATTAGAGAGGCCAAGAAAAGTGTGATTTCTAAAACAGAAGTGGATGTGTTCTGTAAACTGCATTGGGGAAAAAAAGCACCATATTTAATGGTTCCCAGTAATATAAACCTTAAAAATAATGACAATGGGCATTAATTAAGTGCTGACTATGTGCCAGACACTGAGTTAAGTGCTTGGGATACAAAGAAAGGTAACAATTTTTAAATGGTCTATGATTTCAATATTCTAACAAAAGGAAAAATATGAAAACTATATATACATACACTTATTTACACACATATATTTAATTGTTTACATATTTTCACATACACACACATGTAAGATTTCTACAGTGTAAATGGAAAGGAATCTCAGAGTTAAGGCACTAGCATTTGGGGAGGCAAGGTAGGTTGCAAAAGGCCTTTTATAGAAGGAAAGACTTGATCAAGGTCTTAAAGGATGCCATATAAGCCAGGAGGTGGAAGAGAGGAAGGAGAACATTTCAAACACAGGGAACAGTTAGAGAAAAGATGTGGGATCTGGAAATGGAGTATCATGTTGAAGCGATTGACTGCAAGTAGGCAGTGGATATTCATTGATTTTTGAGACAGAATATTGGGCAATCTACCTGTTGTATGACATCAGACAAGTCATTTCATTTTCAGTTTCCACATTTATTAAATGAAGTATGGACTAGATGAGTTTTAAGGTCATTTCAAGTTCTAAGTGCTGTGCTAATATGATAGGAACACAAGAGCTTTCTGCTTCAAAAGAAAAATATTACCCTATACCAAAATAAATTCAAAGTGGGTAAATGACTTAAATATAGGGAATGAAATCATGAATAATTTAGGCAAACATAGAATAGTATACCTGTCAGTTCTGTGGGAAAGGAAAGATTTAAGACCAAGCAAGAGATAGAGAACATTAAAAAATGTAAAGTTAATGATTTTGATTACATCAAATTAAAAAGGTTTTGTACAAACAAAAGCAACATAACCAAAATTAGAAGGAAAGCAACAAACTGGGAAAATATCTTTAAAACAAAACTCTGACAAAATTTAATTTCTCAAATATATAACGAAGTAAGTAAAATTTACAAAGAAATCTAACCATTCCCCAGTTGACAAATGGTCAAGGGATATGAATAGGCAGTTCTTAGATGAAGAAATCAAAATTATCAATAATCACATGAAAAAGTGTTCTGAATCTCTCCTGATTAGAGAAATGCAAATTAAAACAACCCTGAGGTACCACTGTAAGCCTAGCAGATTGGCCAACATAGCAGCAAAGGAAAGCAATAAATGTTGGAGGCGATGTGGCAAAATTAGGACACTAATACTCTGCTGGTGAAGTTGTGAATTGGTCTAACCATTCTGGAGGGCAATTTGGAATTATGAGCAAAGGGCTTTAAAAGATTGCCTGTCCTTTAATCCAGCCATATCACTGCTGGGTTTGAAAAAGGAGGGAGTGTTCATCAATTGGGGAAATAGCTGAACAAATTTCAGTATCTGATGGTGATGGAATACTGTTGTGCTGAAAGGAATAATGAACTGGAGAATTTCTATGTAAACTGGATAGAACTCCAGGAATTGATGCAGAGTGAAAGGAGCAGAACCAGGAGAACATTATACATAGAGACTGATACACTGTGGCACAATCAAATGTAATAGATTTTTCTACTAGTAGCAATGCAATGATCTAGGACAATCCAAAGGAACTTATGAGGAAGAATGCTATCCACATCCAGAGAAAGAACTGTGGGAGTAGAAATGCAGAAGAAAAACATATGCTCCATCATGTGCTTCAGTGGGGATATGATTGAGGTATTAGCATTAAAAGATCACTCTATTTCAAATATGAATAATATGTAAATAGGTTTTGAACACTGATACATGAATAACCCAGTAGAATTGCTTGTCACCTCTAGGAGTAGAGAATAGGGAGTGGGAAAAATCATGAATCATGTAACATGGGAAAAAAACTAAATAAATAAATAAATCACTAAAAATTTTCAAAAAGGAAAAAAAGAAAAATGCTAGTTCCACTCTACCATGCTATCTGATTTACTTTTTGGGGTGGGAGTTGTTGGGGAAAGTGTTCCTATCTTAAATATACAATAATAACTCATCAGCAACAACAAAATATGTGTTTAATCCAGGCTAGAATTGGTACCATGTATATTCCCTCCTAAAGAACACCATGGACTGTGATGGTGTCATGGTGTGTGTGTCTGAGGAGAGGGAGGGATGGCAGCTGCACTGTCTTTGAAGGAGAATGGGACTGTTACAGAAATATTTACAACTTTTGATTTTCATTTGAAACCTTTGCTTTTCATATTTGTCTGTTATTTTCCTTCCATATTTACCCCTAAGTAAATGGCTTACCTGGACTTCTCATCAGAATTTGCTTCTCATCAGAAAATCCTTGTTTTTCTCTTTAATGTTTCTTGCTCTTTTAGGAGGTAATATTGCTCATAATCATTCATCCATCCATTTCCTCTCACAAAATCTAAAGTATATGCAAAAACATAAATTTGTAAAAAAAAAAACAAAAACAACCATGATTCCCTCCCTCCCTCCCTCCCTCCCTCCCTTCCTTCCTTCCTTCCTTCCTTCCTTCCTTCCTTCCTTCCTTCCTTCCTTCCTTTCTTCCTTCCTTCCTT
>NW_025395760.1:0-1130 GCF_016433145.1 Gracilinanus agilis | reverse complement strand
ATATTATATAGTATATAATGTATATTATATACATATATATATTTCCAGGCCAAAAGCACTAAAAGACAAGACTAGTTTTGGAAAGAGGGACCCAGGGACTTTTTGACCTTCCAGTCAGTTACTTTTCCTTCATCATGTAACTGACCCATTTTTTGTTTTGTTCTATTAGAGTAAAATCTATAGCTCCTAGTAGACTTGTCAAATGACTTGTTGGTCTTCATGCAGAGCAAGGTCACTTTGAATTTTGAAAGCCACAACCAGCCACAACCACAATGGGGTGTAGAATATCTCATTTCCAGGGGATCCCAGGCCTAATCCACCTCCAGCTGCCTTCTGGGTCTATCCCTTCTTTTTTCTAGTTGGGCCTTAGCTCAACTAGCCTTATTTAGCTTGCCTGTCTTTCTAAAAGACAAAGGGAGAAGGCTGGTCATAGTCTGAGGAGGCTGTGGAAAGAGGGGACTTTTGGGGTGATGTTTGGTGGAGTCACTGGATCCCTGTCAGGTATGGGAATGACCCACCATTTGCATCCCTAACACTCCCAGGATCAAAGCAGGTACAGGAGCCTGGGAGAGGGAAGGAATAGTGGGGGTGGTTAAACAGGTATTCCTGCTGATCTTACAGACTCTTGAGTGCCTTTACTTCCCATGTTTGCCTTTCAGAAGGATCTGCCTCTGCCCAGAAAGAGTAGCAGGTGAGTGAATGGAGGTTCCCAGGGGTAAGGGTGGGGCTGGGAGGAGAGGAAGCTAGGGACTGGAGCTAGTCTGGGGGCTCTGGGGTCTGGAGGCACTTTGATCTGTGAGGTGCCAGGATCTGGGGCTTGGGAGCTCCTTAAAGCCTGAGCTGCTTTCTGAGGGCATAGGGCCTGGGAGCATTGGGACTTGGGAATGCCAGAATTGGCCCAGGCCTCTGACCTGGAGGGGTTCTCTTTGGAATTTGGGGAACTAGGTCTGTGTGTCCTGCGGGGAGGAGGCCTAAACTCTGCCTCCTGGGGGTCCTCCCTCATGGGAAAGGCTGGAGGCGTGTACACAGACAGACACAGACACTCGGGGCCACGTGCCGCCTGTTCAGGCGGGGCCTCCCCCTCCCCCTCCCTCCATCCCTCCCTCCCTCGCTCACTCTGGCCCCCGCCT
>NW_025395759.1:0-1704 GCF_016433145.1 Gracilinanus agilis | reverse complement strand
ATACCACCTCGCTGCCCAAGGATATAGCACAATACAATTAAAAAAAAGAAAATAAGCACCTACTATGTGCCAGGTACTGTACTTTATGCTAGGAATACAAACAAAAAATAAGAAAGATGGTCCTTGCCCTCAAGGAATTTACAACTTAATGAGGGAAGATATCACAGAAAAGAAATCTGATAAGCAGGAGGAGGGGGCAGTGTGGGGAGTATGATAATGGTGGAGTTACAACCAAGCAATGTGGCTGGTGGGAAATGAAGAGCTGGCTGAAGTTCTGGGCCCTCTTTATTTTTTTCTTCTATTTTATTTTATTTTTTAAAAATTTAATTGATTAATTAATTAATTTTGAATATTTTCCCATGGTTACACGATTTGTTTTCTTTCCCTCTGCTCCTCCTCCCTTCTCCCATAGCCAATGAGCAATTTAACTGGGTTTTACATGTATCATTGATCAAAACCTATTTCCATATTATTAATATTTGCACTAGAGTGATATTTAGAGTCTACATCCCCAATCATATCCCCATTGAACCATGTGATCAAAGAATTGTTTTTCTTCTCTGTTTCTACTCCCAGCGTTCTTTCTCATAAGTCCCTCAAAATTGTCCTGGGTCATTGCATTGCTGCTAGTAGAGAAGTCCATTACATTTGATTGTGCCACAGTGTATCCATCTCTGTGTACAATGTTCTCCTGGTTCTGCTCCTTTCATTCTGCATCAATTCCTGGAGGTCTTTCCAGTTCACATGGAATTCCTCCAGTTCATCATTCCTTTTAGCACAATAGTATTCCATCCCCATCAGATACCACAATTTGTTCAGCAGTGGTAAGACTGGGTCAAAGGGCAGGCAGTCTTTTAATGCCCTTTGGACATGGTTCCAAATTACCTTTCAGAATGGTTGGATCAATTCACAACTCCACCAGCAATGCATTAGTGTCCCGGTTTTCCTAAGCCCTCTTTAAAGTCAGGCTTTGAGAGTAATTTTTTCTTCCAGCCTCCAGTCCTCCATTCAGAGGGGCAGAATCAAGTGATAGTGATGATGAGATGTGAGTATCAAACGATTTCTATGATGATGCTTTTTAGTGATGAGCTTATTTGGAGATGAAGGTTGGTGAGAGACAGGATGGTGGTGAAATTCAAATCAATGGTCCCAAATGTCCAAAGCTTAGGTAATGAATTGGGAAAACCAGAGCTTCCAAGAATAAGAAGGGCAATTTTACTTCTTAGGTAATCACTGAAACTTGGTAGGATCTTGCCTTTATTCATGAATGGCGTATGTCTCTGGATGTATAATTTATTCAAAAGGAAGAGCATGTGTAAAGCAGTGTTGGGTAGCATTATATATTTATAAATAATTGGTCTGGGTGGCATTATATATTAAATATAAATATTAATATATTTCTATATTAATGATATATGAGAAGAAATCCAGGAACTGGAGAGAAAAATATGGTGGAAAGAATTTGGATCAACATTAATAGACAGCAAAATAAAAGCACTTTTATTAACACTATATTATAGACCACCTGGGTAGAAAGCAGAAATAGATAAGGAATTCTAGAAAGAGATCCCAAAGCTGGCATTAAGACATGACATCATTTTGTTGAGGGATTGAAATCATCAGCTATCTCCTGGAACTCTTTTGCCAACACCAGTTGAACAATGAATAACTTCTGGGCTTGCCAGAATGGTAATTTTATCCTTT
>NW_025395758.1:0-1708 GCF_016433145.1 Gracilinanus agilis | reverse complement strand
ATACCACCTCGCTGCCCAAGGATATAGCACAATACAATTAAAAAAAAAAGAAAATAAGCACCTACTATGTGCCAGGTACTGTACTTTATGCTAGGAATACAAACAAAAAATAAGAAAGATGGTCCTTGCCCTCAAGGAATTTACAACTTAATGAGGGAAGATATCACAGAAAAGAAATCTGATAAGCAGGAGGAGGGGGCAGTGTGGGGAGTATGATAATGGTGGAGTTACAACCAAGCAATGTGGCTGGTGAGAAATGAAGAGCTGGCTGAAGTTCTGGGCCCTCTTTATTTTTTTCTTCTATTTTATTTTATTTTTTTTAAAATTTAATTGATTAATTAATTAATTTAGAATATTTTCCCATTGGTACATGATTTGTTTTCTTTCCTTCTGCTCCTCTTCCCTTGTCCCATAGCCAATGAGCAATTTAACTGGGTTTTACATGTATCATTGATCAAAACCTATTTCCATATTATTAATATTTGCACTAGAGTGATCATTTAGAATCTACATCCCCAATCATATCCCCATTGAACCATGTGATCAAAGAATTGTTTTTCTTCTGTGTTTCTACTCCCAGAGTTCTTTCTCATAAGTCCCTCAAAATTGTCCTGGGTCATTGCATTGCTGCTAGTAGAGAAGTCCATTACATTTGATTGTGCCACAGTGTATCCATCTCTGTGTACAATGTTCTCCTGGTTCTGCTCCTTTCATTCTGCATCAACTCCTGGAGGTCTTTCCAGTTCACGTGGAATTCCTCCAGTTCATCATTCCTTTTAGCACAATAGTATTCCATCCCCATCAGATACCACAATTTGTTCAGCAGTGGTAAGACTGGGTCAAAGGGCAGGCAGTCTTTTAATGCCCTTTGGGCATGGTTCCAAATTACCTTCCAGAATGGTTGGATCAATTCACAACTCCACCAGCAATGCATTAGTGTCCCAGTTTTCCTAAGCCCTCTTTAAAGTCAGGCTTTGAGAGTAATTTTTTCTTCCAGCCTCCAGTCCTCCATTCAGAGGGGCAGAATCAAGTGATAGTGATGATGAGATGTGAGTATCAAACGATTTCTATGATGATGCTTTTTAGTGATGAGCTTATTTGGAGATGAAGGTTGGTGAGAGACAGGACGGTGGTGAAATTCAAATCAATGGTCCCAAATGTCCAAAGCTTAGGTAATGAATTGGGAAAACCAGAGCTTCCAAGAATAAGAAGGGCAATTTTACTTCTTAGGTAATCACTGAAACTTGGTAGGATCTTGCCTTTACTCATGAATGGCATATGTCTCTGGATGTATAATTTATTCAAAAGGAAGAGCATGTGTAAAGCAGTGTTGGGTAGCATTATATATTTATAAATAATTGGTCTGGGTGGCATTATATATTAAATATAAATATTAATATATTTCTATATTAATGATATATGAGAAGAAATCCAGGAACTGGAGAGAAAAATATGGTGGAAAGAATTTGGATCAACATTAATAGACAGCAAAATAAAAGCACTTTTATTAACACTATATTATAGACCACCTGGGTAGAAAGCAGAAATAGATAAGGAATTCTAGAAAGAGATCCCAAAGCTGGCATTAAGACATGACATCATTTTGTTGAGGGATTGAAATCATCAGCTATCTCCTGGAACTCTTTTGCCAACACCAGTTGAACAATGAATAACTTCTGGGCTTGCCAGAATGGTAATTTTATCCTTT
>NW_025395757.1:0-5912 GCF_016433145.1 Gracilinanus agilis | reverse complement strand
TTGGCTGAGAATTCCAAGGGGTCGTTCAGGCATGCCTCTCTGCCTAGTGACCCTAGCCATTATTGCTAGTAAAGAATGAGCCTCTTCTTGCATATTGCATTGTCAGTGTGATTCTTCCTTCGGCCATGAACCTGGGCTAGGTATTAAAATTTGGGTACAACATATGGGGGCTCGTCTCTCATGGCCAGGAAAGGACCCGCTGCCAGAAGAGCCAAGAGGGTGAGGAGATCTGGGGTTGGGTGGCCTGTGCATGTGGTTGTGTGATTGTGTGCTTGCATTGTATGAGGAGGGAGCCTGCCACAGGCCCCTTTCTGCATGTGTGTGGATGTGTGATTGAACTGATGGGGAAGGTGATGCCCTGGTAAGCATATAGCTAAGTGGTTCGGCTTGCCCCGCCACTCCGGGATTGATACGGAGGAACCTAAGCCAAGCTTACCAGCCACAGGTACCCCTTCTACCTGTTTCTGAGAGAGGACTGGGGAAAGTACGCAGTTCCTTTTGATCCATGCGGACAAAGGTTGGAAACCCTGGGAGCAAGTGCTGTGTGTGACTGGCAGGCCACGTAGACCAATTGATCTCTCTATTCCCTTGGAATTACTATGGGAACTGGTGAGGTTTGAGGCCTCACAGGACCCCAAAGCAAAAGGTTCGAGTCCTGTCTTTGGAGTCCATCCGGTTGGTTTGAGTCCAGCCGGATTTTCTTGGGGATTGAGGCCCCAAGTCAGGGGTTCGAGTCCCCTGAGGAAGGCCAGTGGATGCACTGGAGGTTGGGAGGAGAGAGAGGACTGAGGCAGGATCCCCATATTAATTGTTTGGGATCTGTCTGGGCTCCCCCAGGCAAGTGAGTGTGAGTGTGCGCACCTTTGTCTTGTGTTGTCTTGGCCAGTCAGGAATCTGTCAGGTTTAAACTGTCCTTAGTTCGTCTTTTGTGTGTCCTGGCTGGGTCTGTGTCTTTGGTGTTATTTCAGTCCTTATCATGAGCCAGGGAGAGTCAACCTGGTGCTTGCTGATTTCCCTGGCTTCAAGGTGAGTTCAGAGGAGAAAACTGCAAACATTCTGCAATTCCCCTTCCCACATCTACATTTCTAACCTCCCAGACTGGAGAAACTGCTGCTGGGGCTGCAGACTTAACAGTTCAGACTGGAGGAACTGTGCTACTCCGGCAGCAGACAATATTTGAATAGGGAGAGGATTCTAAATAAACCTCTCAGACCTGGCGGCAGATTTAACATCTGAACAGGAGGGGATTTGAAAGTTCAAAGTTCTTTCCTTAAGAAACACAGCCAGCTTAATGAACAGCTCACTTCCAATGCCCACTGTTAGCAGATAGCAGTTTGTTTAGGTGCTACAAGAAGCATTTGTTAGAAATCACAGCCAAAAAGAGAGACAAGTTTGATCAATCAGAGTGTAAAGCACAGGGAGAGTTAGGGGACAAAGAAGTCAGCTCAGCCAATCAGATGGCTGATGGCTGTACCTGAGTACCCTCAGTTGAAGGGGCAGTGTGTGCTGCAACTGTTTTAATGAGCTTTCTCACTGCAAATATTTCTTTTTAAACATGGATCCTAAAGAACTGATTTTTTCCTTTTAAAGCATGCTTATCATAAGGTTGTATGTTTTTGTTTATTGTTGTCTTTGTCACAGTCTTATCTCTATGTATTCTTAAATTGGACATTACAAAAAAAAAGAGGGGGAGTTGAAAGATTGAACTTCCCACAGTCAAAAATCCTCAGCAGAGGACAAAAGAAAATACCTGTTCAATGATTTTTCCTCTTTCTTCCTTTGGATGGGCCCCCAAAGGAGTGAAAAAGAAAAATTCAGAGCAGAAAAGGGAGATTTTACTCCACAATTGGAAGCATTTTCACTTACGATCTGATTTTAAGGGTTGAGGATTGCTAATGATGTTGATATGGTACAATGTAATTTTATTTATTGTGGTAACTGTCAGTCAAATGTGAAATATTACCAGATTTTATTGAGCACAAAAACTCATGGTTAGAAGTTTGTTAAGCCTTGGTTTCAGTGAATTGAGAATTGTCTAAATGTGGTTAATAGCCAGTCTGACACAGAGAGGGAATGTTTATTCTATAAGGTCAAAAATTGTATTGGCTACTTTGTAGATGTAAAAGTCATTCAGAAAAAAGTTGTAATGTTATTATTGAGAACTTATTCTAGAATTTAAACTTGGGATTTTAAAATGAGATGTTCTTTTAATGTATGTGCTGTCAGAACTAGCAACATGTAATCATATGATACACAAAAAGTTTTTAAAGTGGTTAATCTGTGCATGGATTTTAATAATACAGGTACTGAAAATTTGATAAAAATGTGTGCAATGTATAAGAAGGAATTTGTGATCTAGAGATTAACATGCATTTAGACTCAAATTGCTAGAAAGCAATGATGAATGAATACAAAATATGTATGCATTTGGACTATAAAGAGAATTAAGTTTTCAATAGGTTAAGAATATATGATGTGCAAACTGTATGAAATTAACAAGAGAAAATTTGACCAGTCCAAGAAGCTAATAGGATTACATACAATTAAATATAGTACCTTTCCTCTTTTTGCAATAATGGTAAAGGAAGAGAAGCCAGAGGAAATAAGAGTAATTGATAAAGAAATAATAGGTGTGAATTCTAGAACAAATGGTAAATCAAAATAATATTGATGGAATTTAATCAGTTATGTAAACAATGCTTTGAGGTAAAAGGAAACTGAATTAGAGGTTCTATTCTGTTTAAACAGAGGTCTGAAAGGAATAAAAGTAAATGGCTTTGAAATTCAGTTGTTTACATACTGAAAGATTGCTAAAGGGCTTAAAGTTATTTGGAAGTTGTGGAGTTCAAACTAAAGTTTGTTGAAAATAATTTATTATGAAGATTTTAGTACATGCTAAATTTTAAATTGTAGGTGATCTCACTTGGTAAAGAGAGATAAGAGACAAGGTTGTTAAGTCATAAAAACCTAAAATCAAGCCAGGCAGCCTTAGGGTAAATTGCTCATAAACTCTTCCTTGCAAACAGGAAGGAAAAGAGAGAAATACTTTTAATTGTTCCACTTTGATACTTAGGAACTGATATAGCAACACAGTACATAAATAAGATCTTAAAGAGTTTAAAGATGAGTATATTTTAATTGTATACTTCAGAGTTTTAAAGAGATGTTCAAGCAAGTAAAAGCTGATTGAAAAGTCATGGATATCTTGTAAAACAGGTTGTTTTTTAGCAGTACAGTTGTTATAGGGGTGCAAATGGTGAACCCCTGGGTTCGGGAAGAAGGCCCTGAGGATGAGAGGACTCCAAGTTTAGCTTAGAAGTATCCTTTTCAAAGACGTGGACATGACTCCTTGCACTCAGGCATTTAGTGAGTGGGGGGTCTGTCTGAGATCCTCTGGGCTTAGGCTATCAAGGTGTGGCCAGAGGTGTATCTGTTTAAATTGATCAAAAATATTTTTTTAGGTTTAAAGTTATCATAAATGGTTTTTCATCTCAGTGTATTAAAATTGACTAACTTCATTATTAAATTTGACTCCCTGCTCTTGAAAATAGATAAGCAGCCTGCTGGTCAAAAGGCTTGCTTTAAGGTTTATAGTGCTTAAAAGGTTTCAAATCTTGTAATTGAAAATAGACCCTGTAATACTACATGCTTTATGATATTCCTTTAAGTATGATTTTTATGTAAATTGTTGCTAAAACATGTGCTTAAAGTGTTGTTTGAATGTAAGCAAAAGCTCATTGTAAACCTGACTGTACCATGGGTTTTGTTCAATACTCAGTGGTTACCTCAGTTTACCAATTTGTACTATGAACTGAATCTTATAATGAGCACTATGCTAAAGTTACAGTGTCTCAATTCTTGGGAGTTATTGATTAGCATTTGAAGGGATACCAAATGGTATGTTTGTTTTTGTGATGGTAATAGAGAGTCAGAGAAAGTGAAGAGGTAAGGTGTGTTGTGTTTGAATACAGAAGAAAGAGAGACTTGGATGTCCTGAGTATGCAGATTCGTGATGGGTAAATGGAAGTTGTGTTCTGCTTTTTAAGCAGAGGGTTTGAGGAAAAAAGAGAGAGGAAGAAGGAGAGAGAAGGAGAGATGAAAGAGAACAGATAGGGAGGTGAAAGAGAATAGATAGATGTTCTACTCTTTTAAATGGATCCCTGACCTAGGGATAATTTCTAAAGTTAGTTTATATGGTGTTGGGAAAATCATAAATAGTTCTGGAATATCTCTTGAAAGTTACACTGAAGAGATTCCTGTCTGGCTTGTCTTAGTCTTTCAGATGGCCCAGGTACAGGAGACGATACAGCCCTGATTTATATTTACTGTGGAGCTACTCAATCCAGCACTCCTGTTCCTTAATTCCGGTTTTGTGACTAAAGTGTGATATGTTAATTATTGCCAAAATATGTAAGAATAACTGAGTGGTCAGCCTGGTAGGGATGTGAAAGGCTTGTTTGAGGGTATGGAAATTGTTTCCAGAATGCTGCTTAGCAGAATTTCTCTGAGCTGTAATGGGAAAGACTTGTCTTTTAAGGAAGGAAAAGGCTTCTGGGATCCAGTAGTGATATAGTGCAAAAGACAGAGAATATTCTGTGATGGTTAGAGAGGCAATTCTAGGGTTCAACTTGGACTGGACCTCTTCTGACCATCTAGGCTACTAATGCTTGAGTGACACAAGGATGGCATGAGCCAGTGACAGCTTTAGCCTACACATGGAGCCCCTCACTATGTGTCCCTTGGGACATGAGGAAATGCTTTCCTATCTGCCTTCCCTTTTTGGAGCAAGTTCCCATAATCAGCACTTAATGCAAATTGTAAATTAATGTTTCCATCTCCCCAAACAACCTATTAGGTTAATAATTGAAAATTATCAAATTGTTAGGGAACACACTTTGAGAAGTAGGTGAAGTTTAGTGATAGATGACTTGTAGCTTGCAGCCTTAATTTACCACAGCTGAAGTTCAGATCTTGACCCTAGAAATAACCCAGGGCTTTCTGGATTTCCTCCAGGATCTGGGATAAAGAAATTTATCTGTAAAGTGTTGTTATTCAAGTAGTTATAGATGCCATATTAATGTGGGCCTTATGAAAGGATATTTTTTTAACAGAAACATCACATGCCAACTCTGCAAACAACTTAGGGATCAAATTTCCTAAAAGGTTTAATTCCTGTCAGAGGATGATTTCTGGGGATAAAATCTGTTGGCTAAGATACCCAAATGTTAATGTTTAATATCAGTTTCTATTGTGCTAATTTTCTTTTTTTTGTATCTGGTGTTCTAGTATTTGCCCTAGTCCTAGGTTCTATACTTCTGCCTTAGGGATGGATGCTCCCCTTTTGACCTGTCTATCAGTCTGGGGAAACAGTCTCTGGTCTCCAAGCCTTCAGGACCCTGGCATTCGCTGCAGAGGTGCCTCTGAAGACCCTGTGCCCACAGCTCCTCTTCCTGTTCCCCCCCCCCTCAGAGATTCTACGCCCCTTCTCAGCTTGAAGAAGCTACAGAAGATGGAAACCATCGACCCTCTTCCCTTAGACATTTGGAGGAGGGGAGGGGAGATGGCATGGGACATTGTGGGACATTGTACCCCAGAGACAGCATAGAACATTGTACCTCCATAGTGAAAAAGTTTTTTTTCAGGCAAACTATAGGCAGGAAAATCCCTTTGCTTCCACTATGTACCCTTCCCCTTATTCTTAACTGCCTAGCAGCTTTTGTAAAGGAATGAATTAACACCATTTAGCTTATGGTCCTGCATCAGCATTCCCTGACAACCCCCACCCTTGATATGGCCTGTGCAGTCATCAATCTTTAAAGGACCACCTGAGGATGATTCCTCAGGATCAAAAGAAAAAGAAGGGAATGTTGGATTTAAAAATCAGTCTGGCAGTCTACTGAACTATTTCTGGC
>NW_025395756.1:0-9728 GCF_016433145.1 Gracilinanus agilis | reverse complement strand
TATCAATCCATATACATGGATATGTATGATGTATATATACACACAGAACTTACCAATCTATTTGGATTTTTTAAACTTACATAAGTAGAGAAGGTAGAAACAAAGGCAGATAACAAAGGATGAATGTAAGCAACTGTGATAACCCTATAAAAATAATATCAGGCCCATTAAAGCTTACATTGAGTTGGTGCTGATAAGAAAAGCTAAGGACAAGAAAATATACATTAACATTTTTTTTCTTAAGCCCTATTGCAGTGAAAGCAAATCTTTTAGAGACAGAGTGCTGGGCCCTGTGCCCATCCCACCCCCCAGACCAAGTGCCATGCCGGCCCCCACCCAGATTGAGAGTCACACTCCCCTTTAGACCAAGTGTCACCATTCATCTCTGCCTGCCTCCTCCATTACCCTAGACAGAGGAAGCATTCCCACTGGGCTGCTAGGCAGAGAGGTGGGTGATGAGAGGGATATGTGGAGCGGGGAGGAGTATGGCCCCAGATCTCTGTTCCTCTCTAGTTATATGCTACTCGGGTGAGCTATGCTCCTTTCAAACTTAGCTCCTTTCCAACCCCACCATGGGAATCACCTTCACCAAAGACTCAAGAAGCTGCAGTCTGTGCCACCCCCTCATGTAGCATGTGAGCCACCCCCTTCTTTACCCCAGACAGGGGAGTGAGGAAGTGCCCCCATTGGGCTGCTGAGCAGAGGAGCGGGTGAAGTGAGGAATATTCTTAGGCACATGGAGAGGGGGAGGGGAACAGCTCCACCCTGAGACTCTCGGGCTTCCTAGTATGGACTCTGGTGGGCAACTGTAAGCATGCCCATATAGAGGGCTCTGCATGCCCTTTTTGGCATGTGTTCTATAGGTTTGCCATCACAGTCCTATTGGATGACAAGTAGGATTCAAGAAAGCAGAGGACCACAACTTAGAAGTGTGTGGGATGATGATGACCAACAAGAAAGTGAAGACAGCCGTACTCATTTGTTATTTTGCTTCTGTTTTCTTTGCCAAAGAAAAAGACCATTGCCATGGAAATTTTAAAAAATGACCAAAAGGGAGCCCATAACCAAGACTAGTAAGGGGACAATAACAGATCCCCTAGTTGTCCATAGGAATTCAAGTTATCTGGCTCAGAGGGACTAAAACTTCAGGAACTGAAAGTAGTAGCCAATAGGTTTGCTGAGATTTTAAAGTTTGTCGAGCATGGGAATGGTACCATGGAACCGGAGAAGGTATGAATATTGACCAGATTCTGTCAGCAAATGGAAGAAAACAGAGCCTGCAAACAACAGAACAATGAGTTTGAGTTTATTTCTTGGGAAAATTCTAGTCTGCATCATTAAAGAAGTAGTTAGTGATTATCTGGGGAAAAAATGGTGATTCCAAAGAGCTGGCATGACTTCATCAATAGCAGGTCTTGCTTGACTAATCCTATTTCCTTTTGCAATAGGGTTACTAAACCGCCATATCAAAGGGAGGTTGTAGATAGAGTTTACTTAGGTTGTAGCAAAGTGTTAATGAAGTATCTCATGCTGTTATTTTGGAAATAATTAGAGAGGAAGAAGAGATGATTACAAATTAGACTCAAAACTACTTGGGTGGCTAGATTCACACTGGCATCTGTGTTTGGCCTGGTGCTTCGTTCAGTTGTGCCGATTCTCTGTGAACCCATTTATTATTTTCTTGGCAAAGATCCTGGAGTGGTTTGTCGTTTCCTTCTCCAGCTCATTTGACAGATGAGGAAACTGAGGCAAGCAGGATTAAATGACTTGCCCAGAGTCACATAGTTAATAAGTGTCTGAGGTCAGATTTGAACTCAGGAAGATGAGTCTTCCAGACTCCAGGCCCAGCATTCTATCTACTTAGCATCACTTAGCTGCCCATCTCATAGGCAACTAATTATTTACGTGTTTATGTTTCCAATTAGACTGGGAGCTCCTTGAGGGGAGAGACTGTCTTTTGTCTTTCTTTGAATCCCCTGTACTTAGTTCAGTGCCTGGCAAAGAGGAGCTGCTTCACTGTGTGTTCCCTCCCACTAAACAAATCTGTGATGGTTCGAGAACGTAATAAAATGATTTCTCACCTCCCTCTGATGGCCGTTCTCTAGCTCTTTGTGAACCTTAAAATGTTGTGTCGATATTAGAAATATCATCGATGAAATGGTCATTGTTATCATTGTCCTCCTCCTCCTCCTGATTGATTAGGAGGAAGGCATTTTACAAGCTGTGTGGCTTCATAGAAAGAGGGGCTGGCTGGTGAGAAAATGTGCCCCCTGAGCTAGAATCACTCAGTGGGTGGCAGGGGTCCAAGTGGCCGGACCATTAAGAGAATGGAGGTGATTATAGCCTGGCATGGGGCCCTGAGATGTGATGCCAGGCCTGAGAGAGAAGGGCATTAACAGAGACTAATGAGAGGGGCTGGGGCGAGGGGCCTGCCAACATTATACTTTCGTTTTGGCTCCTGGTGGGCATCTCACCTTGGAATCATTTGGCTTTAGTCAGCCCCAGCGGCTCTGGCCTGGCTTTGCAATTAGAACTGAGGCCCCAGGCAGGGGAGGCAGCTGTGGCCTATAGCCTGGGAGGTCTCTCAAGCTCAACCTGGGCCTTGGCTTGGCTCTCTGCTGAGGGGGTAGGGATGTGGGGTGGGAGTTGGGGAGGAAGACCACAGCTGCTTGGGAGCCCAGACTTTCCCCACCGATTGTCAGCCTGGCTCAGCTTCAGGCCTGGGTTCCTGTGGATGTTTGGACATGAAGACTGAGGTGTCCGAGACAGCCGAGGAAAAATCTGGGAGTCGAGATTTGGGTTCTAGTCTTGGCTTTTCTGCCAGGATCCCATTGTGTGATCTTGGGCAAGGGTCCTCTCTGGATCTCAGTCAGTGGTCTCTTCTATCAATTCAGAGTTGAATTAGAAGGTTTCAAAGGTCTCTTTGGGCATCCTATGCTATCTCTTCGAAGGTATCTTTTGGCTTGAATTTTCTTCCTTTTATACCCAATAGTTGTTGTTTATGAAAGTGTTGAATACTCTTTTTTTGTTTTTATGTCACCTTTATTTCCAAATGGAGCCTTCCAGTTAGAGGAGCAAGGAAGAAAATGCCTTTCACAATTATGGATTGGAGAAGAGTTCGTGCTCTGACGTTGAGAGAGATAATCAAAAATGATAAAATGAATCAAGTTGATTGAATAAAATTGAAAAGATTTTGCCAAAACAAATAGATTTTTCTACTCTCCCCTACCCAGTGAGTTGTCTGTTGTATCTCCCCAACAAAAAAAAATTGAATGAAAAAAAGCAATTCGGGGAAACAAACCAATTCATCACTTAATCTGACAGTGTGGGCAATACCTATAGACCCCCACATTTGCAAACAAGGGGGGAGAAAGATAAATTTTCTTAATACTTCTCCAGGGTCAAGCCTTTTGTTGTAGTTCAGTGGAACCCGACTCTACAAAATTGCTTTTTGAGGTTTTCTTGGCAAAGATCCTGGAGTGATTTGCCATTTCCTTCTCCAGCTCATTTGACAAATGAGGAAACTGAGACAGAGTTAAAAGTGACTTGCCCAGGGTCACGCATTTACTAAGTATCTGGGGCTGGATTTGAACTCAGATCATCTTGATTTTAAGCCCAGCATTCTATCCATTGCTAGTTGCTCTCACTTCATTATAATTATGCCCCATCTTCTTTTCCTCTCTGTCTCGTATGTCAGAACTCTTCTTGCTTCCCCATCACACTTTCATCAAGGTACAGATAGGAGATAACTTTTTTTTCCCATTCCTAAAACTTTCTATTGGGCAATGAAAATATATGCTCACCTAGGAAAGCCTGAGCCTGGATCTCCTGTTTTGAGTTTCTTTCCTTGAGCATAGGTGACCGAACAGCAATTTTGGCAGTGATACTTTTACCCTTATTACCAAATTCATTAGTTTGAGAGGCCAGGGGCTCCTGGATTAGGATATTGGTAGCCCAGAAGGAGGTGATATCTACAATGACTTCTTAGAAAAGAAGATGACCATTCCCAGTCAATACTATGGGTGAAAGGTCCAAGGAAATCCAAGTTGTATCTTGCTTGTCAAAGGTGAGAACATGAGCTGCTCTAAAAACATAGACTCAAGAAGCAAATGAAAAGGCCACTCAGGGGCAGCTAGGTGGTGCAATGGATAGAGCACCAGGCCTGGAGCTGGGAGGACCTGGGTTCAAATCTAGCCTCAGATACTTCTTACCTGTGTGACCCTTCTTTCATTGTAAAATTGTTACTAAGACAGAAGTTAGGTGTTTTATATATATCCATATATGTGTGTATGCATATGTATAATGTATTATATATAAATGTAAATATGTATGAATATATGATATATTATATATTTAAACACTATTCAGCAAGGTATTTTACATGTTTGTCAGGGCATACGTGAGATGTTTGTTTCAGTCATGTCTGATTCTTTGTGACAGCATTCAGGGCTTTCTTGGTGAAAATACTGAAGTGGTTTGTCCTTTCCTTCTCCAGCTCATTCAGCAGATGAAGAAACTGAGGTAAACAGGGTTAAATAACTTGCCCAGAAAAATAAATAAATAAATAACTTGCCCAGAAAAATAAATAAATAAATAACTTGCCCAGGGTCAGAAAGCAAGCAGGTGACTGAGGCCAGATTTGAACTCATGAAGATGAATATTTCTGATGCTAGGTATGACATTTCAGGCATTATGACACTACCTAACAATTTGTACTTTAAGCATTTCTTTCGTAGCGGTAGAAATAAATGACCATCCTATAACTGAAAATAGAATTGTGTGTCTTCAAGTTTCATTTCGGTGGGTTCCTTCCATTTAAATTGTTGGAGTCCGTGTGTAGAAAAGGCTATTGTGTAGAGAGCTGTCTTTGGAGACATGCAGAGCTGGTTCAAGTCCTATATCGGACACATCCAGGTTAGCCAATTAAGTTCTCTGAAACCCTTTATAACTCCCTAGGACAGTGATGGGCAAATTTTTTAAAGAGGGGGCCAAAGGAAAGGAAATGCTCATCTGTCAGTCTGTTTCTAAGGCAACTCTTTCGAGGTTTCATTGTATTGTATCCTACTCATTGTATTTGTCAGATTAGAAATAATGTCATGCTGCTGGATAGAACATTTCAGGGGGCTGCATCTGGGTAGTTTGCCCATCACTGCCCTAGGACAACAAGCAGCAGAAAAAGTGCTGACTTCTATAGATGGAAGGTGTTTCCTTGTCTTGGAGTTCCCTAAATCAGTTGTCTGGTTCTTATCCTAGTCATTGAGTTGGTTGTTTTTCTCATCTAGTTAGTTACTGCATTCTGCATCAATTCATCTAATTCTTCTCATGCTTCTCTGGCTCCTTTGTTTTCATTGCTTCTGATGCTATGTTACTATTTCATTGAATTAGAATAACACAATTTATTCAATCATTTGTCAATTGATGGGCACCTTCTCTGATTCCATTAGTTTGCTTCTCCAAGAAGTGCTGCCATCAGCTTTCTCTTTTCTAAGGTGTCTTGTGTAGTGGATTCACAGCTGATCTTGGTGTCTGAATGACTTTAGTTCAAGTCCTCATTCTAAAATCTATCAACTGTGTGGCTTTGAGTTAGTCCTTTAACACTTTGAGCCTCTGGCAAATATTAATGAATATAATTGGCAGAAAAGCTCACTGGTCAGGATCCAAAAGGGTCCACTTTGGCTCCTATAAGATTGGAAAGGTCGATTAAAAAAATACAGTCACTTTCTTAATTTCTTGTACTTTTGGTAAGGTCATTCTCTGCCTTTCCCATGAAAGCTCCCCTGAACCTCTGCATGCCCTCATTGTTCTGGAGGCATTCAGGTGAGTAATGCCAACTAGCTTTCAAGTTGGGAGACCGGGTCTCATGGTTTGCCTCTGTTAATGATTCCCTGGGTGTCCCGGACTGGCCTGGATTCTTATTACTTGTGTAAAATGAATCAGTTTAATTAAGATGATCTCAAAATTACCTTCCAGCTCTAACTTTTTCCATCCTATGTCTGTAAGTCAATCTCATCTCTGGCTATTTGTATGCTGAGGTCTCTCCCAGCTCTGACATTCCCTGTTCTAAGGCCTCCTTTCCACATCTGACATTCCATATTTTAAGGCCCTTCTAGCTCTGACATTCTCTGTTTTAAGGTCCTTCCAGCTCTGACATTCCTGATTCTTGCTGCACTTCCCTGCATACTTATAACTGCAGTGCTACTCAGCTCATTTTTTTTAATTTTTAAAAATTCCAATTAATTAATTAATTATTGTTGATTAAGAAAATTTTTCTGTGGTTACATGATTCATGTTCTTTCCCTCCCCTTCTCCCATCCCCCTCCCGTAGCCAACAAGCAATTCCACTGGGTTTTACATGTGACATTGATCAAAACCTATTTCCTTATTATTGACATTTGCACTAGAGTGATCTTTTAGATCTATATCCTCAATCATATTCCCATCGATCCATGTGATCAAACAGTTTTTTTTCTTCTGCATTTCCGCTCCCACAGTTCTTTCTCTGGATGTGGATGGCGTTCTTTCTCATAAGTCCCTCAGAAATGTCCTGGATCATTTCAGCTCATTTCTTTACTCGAACAGTGGCCTCAACTAAACTGTGGCTGGCTTTTAGTCTGAGGTTCCCATTTCCACTCTGATCTGATGGATCATACTTCCTATGCTACTGAGAAGAAGTAATTCCTACCCCTTTACCAGCCACCCAGCTCCTTCTCTTTCCCAAAGAGTGAGATTGCCAAGCTGGGTGTCTTGCTTTTTATACCCACATTCTTAACTGCTCCAACTTCCCCCTCTCCTGGAGTTCTGGGGGGTACTGTGGAATTCTGTGAGTCAGTTCACCCCATTTAAGATTATGCATGTTACACAATTGAATTTAACCTTGAGGACCAAAAAATTATGAGAAGCAGAGATGGGGAATTAGGAGAGAGTCTGTGCTAATCCACAAAGAGGAAGGGCATATTGAGAGCTAGGAGGAAAGGGAACAAGCATTTATTAAGCAGTCAACAAGCCTAGAAGGTAGGTGCTGTTACAGTCCTCATTTTATAGTCAAGGGAATTGAGGTTAAGTGACTTGGACAAGATCAGCTAGTAAGTATTGAAGGCTAGATTTGAACCCAGATCTTTTTGATTCTAGGACTAACACTCTAAATAATCTGCTTGTAGAACAAATGAGTGAGTAGGATAGACGGATGGAATAATAAGGCCAGAGGGGCACTTTGAGATCATTCAAGTAGGGGAATTGCTTTGCTTCAGGTCACCCAACAAGTTAGAATTCAGACTAAGTCATATGATTCCCAGACCCGTGGGCTTTTGATTATTCCACACGTTTCTCATTTTTGAGTTCAAAGTGGGAAGAGAACAGTACGGGCCAGTATGACCCAGGAAGACTTCAGGGAGGAGATAATATGCAGACTGGTTCTCAGAGGATGGGGAGGACAGATAAGATGGGGGAAGGTAGAAAGGCAGGCATTTCAGGCATCTGGCACTTAAGTGAGAAAAAGCTTGGAAGAGGGGGTAAGCATGGTCTATTTTCTTAGGGGGAGAATGTGTTCATTTACCTAAATACAAGTATATACACCTGATTAAACCCATCTCTTTCCTATCCCAGTCAGGAGACGCTAAACAGACACACATAATCTGTTTTGTTTCTTTTGGCTCAAATGAGAACAGGGCTCTGTGGTGGGGTCAACACTTTCCAAACAGACCCAGTCTCCTGACAGAATTCACTGAAGTTTGGACCTGTCCTTGAGGGACTGGAGGATATCAGGGGAGGTGGTTGGGGCCCAGAGGGAAAGACAAGGGAGCTGGGGAGAGCTGAAAGGCAGGCATGAAGATGGAATAGAGGGGGGGGGCATGGAGGAAGGGCTGCCTGAAGTCAAAGTCTCCTGGCCATGGCAAAGGCCATCCACTGTGCAGCCCAGAGGTGCTCTGAGTCAGGCAATGGGCACTGCCCATTAAACATGGGTCGTCAGGGGTAAAGGAAAGAATGAGTAGAAATGAGAAAGGATTAGAGTTCACAGAAGAGGACCAGGGACCAGAGAGGGACAAAGGAGTTAGTTGATTTGACTCATTTTCAACATGGCATATTCTAGACCACTTGCAACTGCCTTCCTATGAGGGCTCCTTCAGTATTATTTTAGTCTCAATTTATGTTTATTTTACCCATAAACCCCTTTCAAAGTCAGACAGTGCCATCTGGGTAGTCTAGGTAAAGTCCAAGGCTTAAGGAATGCCGAATAAAAAATAAACACACCCCAAACTGGTAGCAGACAGCTCCATGGATCCTTGTACACCATGGACAAATTTTTGTGGAAGGAGCTCAGAGGCAAGATACAAGGTTAAAAAAAAGTTACAATAGACTGTTTAAAGGATATGAACAAAGAGATCAATAAAGAAGAATTGTAAACTATTAACAACCATATGGAAGAATGTTACAGATCACTAATAAGAGTAAACAAAACAACCCTTGAAAATTTTCACCTCACCACCAACAAATTTTCAGAGGACAAAGATAAGAATAGATAATGTTGGAGAGACTATGGAAAACCAGGCACACTGATGCATTGTTGGTGGAACTGTAAGTTGATAGGTAAATATAAATTGAGAAGGTCAATGATAAAAGTAAATTTCCCATCTATATCAAAATAACAATAATAATAGCTAACCTTTATAAAGTGTTAAGGTTTGCAAGGCAATTCATCAATATTATCTCATATGATCCTCACAACAACTGTATAGGGTAGTTGCTATGATTATTCTCATTTTACTGATGGGGAAACTGAGGCAGACAAAGGTATAGTGACTTAGGATCACACAATTAGAAAATATTTAAGGCTAACTTTGAACTCAGATCTTCATGACTTCAAGTATAGTCTTTTTATTCCTTGTACCATCCAGCTTGTTTCTAACAGGCATAGCATCACTTTTGTGGTAGCAAAGGACAGGAAACAAAGGGACGTCCACTGATTGGAGAATAGCTAAACATGTTCTATCATGTTCTTGTTTTTTCATGTTTCATTCATTTTTCAGTTCTGTCTGACTCTTTGGAACCCTAGGAACCCCTTGGGTTTTTGTTGGGTCATTTCATTCATGTCTGATTCGTCTTGATTCCATTTGGGGTTTTCTTATACTAGTTTGCTTTGCCATTTCCTTCTTCAACTCATTTTACAAGTGAAGAAACCCAAGTAAATAGGGTGAGTCACTCAGCTGGTCAGTATCTGAGGTTGGATTTGAACTCAGGAAGAGTATTAGAGGAAGCTAGTCGGTAGAATGTTGCACTGGGAATGAGAAAGAATTCAAGCCCTTTCCCTCGGACTGTGTGACCCAGAACAAGTCACTTCAACTTTCAGCTACGGCATCTTCATCTTTAAAATGGGTGGATAATAACACTTACCTCCTAGGAATATTATGAGGGTGAAATGAGTTAACATGCTAAAAATATTTTATAAATCTTAAATTTCCACACAAATGCTGGCCATTATTATCTACTATTACCATCATGTGGTTTAGCCTTTATTATGTGCCCACCTACAAAGTGCCAGGCACTCAACTAAGCATCAGGGACAAAATAAATAAAAAGAAAGAAAGTTCCTGCCTTCAACAAGTTGCTTTCAATCTGAAGGAGGAGACAGCACACAAAAGGAGGCAAGAAAGTGGAGGGAGTTGTGGGGAACAAGGGGTACCCAGCATAGGAGCATCTTATTCTATAGAGTTAAAACCAGGCAGGGCGGCAGA
>NW_025395755.1:0-1785 GCF_016433145.1 Gracilinanus agilis | reverse complement strand
GTCCTCTGTGTCCCCAGGTCTCCCTTCGTCCCTGGGCTTCCCTCACATGTTTGCCTTGAACACACTAGAGGTACCTTTGTTCACACTGTCCCCCCAATGAAATCTCTGTCTCACCAAATGCTCCATGGAGGCACAGCTCTAATGTCCATCAGGAAGAATCTTTTCAACTTGCGTACCATATCAGAGGGTTAAATTCTCCCAGTGAAAAGGGATCTCCAAGGCCATACACCCTTTTCTGAAAGAGGAAAAAGTGAGGGTACAAAAGGGGAAGACGTTAGGGTGGGGGAGCCCCTCAGTAAGGAGAAGTGCTCAAAAATTGGGTTGGAGACAATCTTTGAGAATTTCATGTTATAAAAGGTCAGGATGAGGCTCTGGGTCCTGTTAGGTCCCAGACAATTTCTCACCAGGCCCATTGAGTGTCTCCTACCGAGAGGAAACTTAAGAAAGATTGAGTTGATGGGAAGCCAGACCTGAAGACAGCAGGTTCTGTGTTCGATTATGAATTGAGACGCTTCCCAGGCATGTCCTTCACAACACCCTTCACTTTGCCCTTACCACTCTTCTGCCTTGGAAGTGCTCCACAGGCTTGATTCTAAGACAGAAGGGAAGGGTTTGCAAAAAAGCCAAGGGAAGAAGAGCACACTGGTACATGGAACATGGAGTAGCTACCGAAAGATATTTCTCCTTTCTTGCCTAGACTTATAAATAACTTATAAATAGGCCATATACAAGTGAGAGAGACCAATTGACAGCGAGAGAGCGAAAGAGAGAAAGCCAGATTGGGTGTCAAGGGGGCCAAGCTTCACCAGGCTGAGAGTGAGGTTTGTTTGGGCCTCAGTGTCATAGCAACAAGGGAATATTTCGTAACAGAGCCAGTGACCTCACAGAAGCTGGTCTTAACTCCCCACCATCCTGAAGCTCAGGGCATACCAGAGCCAGGCAAGAGAGTCCTGGGAGGCAGAGGAAGACCATAGTTGGACTTTGCCTTGGAGGACCTATGACTAATACAAAATTATGGTCCTGTTGTGTGTTTTCCTTAGCACTCATACAAAATTTTGGGGGATGGAGCAAGAGGGGAGGCCAGTGGGGGAATCGTGCCCAATTAGCCTCCACGCAGTTTTGTCACTTTTGAACAAAATGACTGCCCCAAGATGCTAATTGCCCTATGGAAGGGAGGAAGGGAGGGAGAGAGGAAGGGGAGAGAGAGAGAGAGAGAGAGAGAGAGAGAGAGAGAGAGAGAGAGAGAGAGAGAGAAACAGCGTGAAAGTCAATTCTGGGCTCAAAAATTTCGACGGGCTCACTATTAATTCTGGGATGAAATCTAAGCCTCTGTTTCAGTGAGTACCCTTTAGAAATACCTAAAAGTGACCTATCACCTGTGTTATTTCACTTTTTTACTCTAAGACCCAGGCATAGTTTTTGTTTGTATACTTTACACACTTAACAACCAAGAAATCCTTTCTATCCCATTAGCTTCTTCATGGTGGCTTGGAATTCAATTCTTTCTCACTTGTGGCTCTTCCAATTCTTAGATTCCTTTGAAATTCAGCAAACATGAAACGGTGTCCTTCTTAAGGCTTTTCCCAAGGTCTTTGGATCCTTATATTTAGAGCTCCCTCATTTCACAAAAAACATTGCATTCATTGTGTTATGAACATATCTACATAGATACACCTTTTCTCCATCAACAAGATTTAATACTTGATTTAAATGTCTCTAATGTCTCCTTCCTTCTCTGTGTCTCTGTCTCTGTCTCTGTCTCTGTCTCTGTCTCTGTCTCTGTCT
>NW_025395754.1:0-9715 GCF_016433145.1 Gracilinanus agilis | reverse complement strand
TATCAATCCATATACATGGATATGTATGATGTATATATACACACAGAACTTACCAATCTATTTGGATTTTTTAAACTTACATAAGTAGAGAAGGTAGAAACAAAAGCAGATAACAAAGGATGAATGTAAGCAACTGTGATAACCCTATAAAAATAATATCAGGCCCATTAAAGCTTACATTGAGTTGATGCTGATAAGAAAAGCTAAGGACAAGAAAATATACATTAACATTTTTTTTCTTAAGCCCTATTGCAGTGAAAGCAAATCTTTTAGAGACAGAGTGCTGGGCCCTGTGCCCATCCCACCCCCCAGACCAAGTGCCATGCTGGCCCCCACCCAGATTGAGAGTCACACTCCCCTTTAGACCAAGTGTCACCATTCATCTCTGCCTGCCTCCTCCATTACCCTAGACAGAGGAAGCATTCCCACTGGGCTGCTAGGCAGAGAGGTGGGTGATGAGAGGGATATGTGGAGCGGGGAGGAGTATGGCCCCAGATCTCTGCTCCTCTCTAGTTATATGCTACTCGGGTGAGCTATTCTCCTTTCAAACTTAGCTCCCTTCCAACCCCACCATGGGAATCACCTTCACCAAAGACTCAAGAAGCTGCAGTCTGTGCCACCCCCTCATGTAGCATGTGAGCCACCCCCTTCTTTACCCCAGACAGGGGAGTGAGGAAGTGCCCCCATTGGGCTGCTGAGCAGAGGAGCGGGTGAAGTGAGGAATATTCTTAGGCACATGGAGAGGGGGAGGGGAACAGCTCCACCCTGAGACTCTCGGGCTTCCTAGTACGGACTCTGGTGGGCAACTGTAAGCATGCCCATATAGAGGGCTCTGCATGCCCTTTTTGGCATGTGTTCTATAGGTTTGCCATCACAGTCCTATTGGATGACAAGTAGGATTCAAGAAAGCAGAGGACCACAACTTAGAAGTGTGTGGGATGATGATGACCAACAAAAAAGTGAAGACAGCCGTACTCATTTGTTATTTTGCTTCTGTTTTCTTTGCCAAAGAAAAAGACCATTGCCATGGAAATTTTAAAAAATGACCAAAAAGGAGCCCATAACCAAGACTAGTAAGGGGACAATAACAGATCCCCTAGTTGTCCATAGGAATTCAAGTTATCTGGCTCAGAGGGACTAAAACTTCAGGAACTGAAAGTAGTAGCCAATAGGTTTGCTGAGATTTTAAAGTTTGTCGAGCATGGGAATGGTACCATGGAACCGGAGAAGGTATGAATATTGACCAGATTCTGTCAGCAAATGGAAGAAAACAGAGCCTGCAAACCACAGAACAATGAGTTTGAGTTTATTTCTTGGGAAAATTCTAGTCTGCATCATTAAAGAAGTAGTTAGTGATTATCTGGGGAAAAATGGTGATTCCAAAGAGCTGGCATGACTTCATCAATAGCAGGTCTTGCCTGACTAATCTTATTTCCTTTTGCAATAGGGTTACTAAACCGCCATATCAAAGGGAGGTTGTAGATAGAGTTTACTTAGGTTGTAGCAAAGTGTTAATGAAGTATCTCATGCTGTTATTATGGAAATAATTAGAGAGGAAGAAGAGATGATTATAAATTAGGCTCAAAACTACTTGGGTGGCTAGATTCACACTGGCATCTGTGTTTGGCCTGGTGCTTCGTTCAGTTGTGCCGATTCTCTGTGAACCCATTTATTATTTTCTTGGCAAAGATCCTGGAGTGGTTTGTCGTTTCCTTCTCCAGCTCATTTGACAGATGAGGAAACTGAGGCAAGCAGGATTAAATGACTTGCCCAGGGTCACATAGTTAATAAGTGTCTGAGGTCAGATTTGAACTCAGGAAGATGAGTCTTCCAGACTCCAGGCCCAGCATTCTATCTACTTAGCATCACTTAGCTGCCCATCTCGTAGGCAACTAATTATTTACGTGTTTATGTTTCCAATTAGACTGGGAGCTCCTTGAGGGGAGAGACTGTCTTTTGTCTTTCTTTGAATCCCCTGTACTTAGTTCAGTGCCTGGCAAAGAGGAGCTGCTTCACTGTGTGTTCCCTCCCACTAAACAAATCTGTGATGGTTCGAGAACGTAATAAAATGATTTCTCACCTCCCTCTGATGGCCGTTCTCTAGCTCTTTGTGAACCTTAAAATGTTGTGTCGATATTAGAAATATCATCGATGAAATGGTCATTGTTATCATTGTCCTCCTCCTCCTCCTGATTGATTAGGAGGAAGGCATTTTACAAGCTGTGTGGCTTCATAGAAAGAGGGGCTGGCTGGTGAGAAAATGTGCCCCCTGAGCTGGAATCACTCAGTGGGTGGCAGGGGTCCAAGTGGCCGGACCATTAAGAGAATGGAGGTGATTATAGCCTGGCATGGGGCCCTGAGATGTGATGCCAGGCCTGAGAGAGAAGGGCATTAACAGAGACTAATGAGAGGGGCTGGGGCGAGGGGCCTGCCAACATTATACTTTCGTTTTGGCTCCTGGTGGGCATCTCACCTTGGAATCATTTGGCTTTAGTCAGCCCCAGCGGCTCTGGCCTGGCTTTTGCAATTAGAACTGAGGCCCCAGGCAGGGGAGGCAGCTGTGGCCTATAGCCTGGGAGGTCTCTCAAGCTCAACCTGGGCCTTGGCTTGGCTCTCTGCTGAGGGGGTAGGGATGTGGGGTGGGAGTTGGGGAGGAAGACCACAGCTGCTTGGGAGCCCAGACTTTCCCCACCGATTGTCAGCCTGGCTCAGCTTCAGGCCTGGGTTCCTGTGGATGTTTGGACATGAAGACTGAGGTGTCCGAGACAGCCGAGGAAAAATCTGGGAGTCGAGATTTGGGTTCTAGTCTTGGCTTTTCTGCCAGGATCCCATTGTGTGATCTTGGGCAAGGGTCCTCTCTGGATCTCAGTCAGTGGTCTCTTCTATCAATTCAGAGTTGAATTAGAAGGTTTCAAAGGTCTCTTTGGGCATCCTATGCTATCTCTTCGAAGGTATCTTTTGGCTTGAATTTTCTTCCTTTTATACCCAATAGTTGTTGTTTATGAAAGTGTTGAATACTCTTTTTTTGTTTTTATGTCACCTTTATTTCCAAATGGAGCCTTCCAGTTAGAGGAGCAAGGAAGAAAATGCCTTTCACAATTATGGATTGGAGAAGAGTTCGTGCTCTGACGTTGAGAGAGATGATCAGAAATGATAAAATGAATCAAGTTGATTGAATAAAATTGAAAAGATTTTGCCAAAACAAATAGATTTTTCTTCTCTCCCCTACCAGTGAGTCGTCTGTTGTATCTCCCCAACAAAAAAAAAATTGAATGAAAAAAAGCAATTCGGGGAAACAAACCAATTCATCACTTAATCTGACAGTGTGGGCAATACCTATAGACCCCCACATTTGCAAACAAGGGGGGAGAAAGATAAATTTTCTTAATACTTCTCCAGGGTCAAGCCTTTTGTTGTAGTTCAGTGGAACCCGACTCTACAAAATTGCTTTTTGAGGTTTTCTTGGCAAAGATCCTGGAGTGATTTGCCATTTCCTTCTCCAGCTCATTTGACAAATGAGGAAACTGAGACAGAGTTAAAAGTGACTTGCCCAGGGTCACGCATTTACTAAGTATCTGGGGCTGGATTTGAACTCAGATCATCTTGATTTTAAGCCCAGCATTCTATCCATTGCTAGTTGCTCTCACTTCATTATAATTATGCCCCATCTTCTTTTCCTCTCTGTCTCGTATGTCAGAACTCTTCTTGCTTCCCCATCACACTTTCATCAAGATACAGATAGGAGATAACTTTTTTTTTCCCCATTCCTAAAACTTTCTATTGGGCAATGAAAATATATGCTCACCTAGGAAAGCCTGAGCCTGGATCTCCTGTTTTGAGTTTCTTTCCTTGAGCATAGGTGACCGAACAGCAATTTTGGCAGTGATACTTTTACCCTTATTACCAAATTCATTAGTTTGAGAGGCCAGGGGCTCCTGGATTAGGATATTGGTAGCCCAGAAGGAGGTGATATCTACAATGACTTCTTAGAAAAGAAGATGACCATTCCCAGTCAATACTATGGGTGAAAGGTCCAAGGAAATCCAAGTTGTATCTTGCTTGTCAAAGGTGAGAACATGAGCTGCTCTAAAAACACAGACTCAAGAAGCAAATGAAAAGGCCACTCAGGGGCAGCTAGGTGGTGCAATGGATAGAGCACCAGGCCTGGAGCTGGGAGGACCTGGGTTCAAATCTAGCCTCAGATACTTCTTACCTGTGTGACCCTTCTTTCATTGTAAAATTGTTACTAAGACAGAAGTTAGGTGTTTTATATATATCCATATATGTGTGTATGCATATGTATAATGTATTATATATAAATGTAAATATGTATGAATATATGATATATTATATATTTAAACACTATTCAGCAAGGTATTTTACATGTTTGTCAGGGCATACGTGAGATGTTTGTTTCAGTCATGTCTGATTCTTTGTGACCACATTCAAGGCTTTCTTGGAGAAAATACTGAAGTGGTTTGTCGTTTCCTTCTCCAGCTCATTCAACAGATGAAGAAACTGAGGTAAACAGGGTTAAATAACTTGCCCAGAAAAATAAATAAATAAATAATTTGCCCAGTGACAGAAAGCAAGCAGGTGACTGAGGCCAGATTTGAACTCATGAAGATGAATATTTCTGATGCTAGGTATGACATTTCAGGCATTATGACACTACCTAACAATTTGTACTTTAAGCATTTCTTTCGTAGCGGTAGAAATAAATGACCATCCTATAACTGAAAATAGAATTGTGTGTCTTCAAGTTTCATTTCGGTGGGTTCCTTCCATTTAAATTGTTGGAGTCCGTGTGTAGAAAAGGCTATTGTGTAGAGAGCTGTCTTTGGAGACATGCAGAGCTGGTTCAAGTCCTACCTTGGACACATCCAGGTTAGCCAATTAAGTTCTCTGAAACCCTTTATAACTCCCTAGGACAGTGATGGGCAAACTTTTTAAAGAGGGGGCCAAAGGAAAGGAAATGCTCATCTGTCAGTCTGTTTCTAAGGCAACTCTTTCGAGGTTTCATTGTATTGTATCCTACTCATTGTATTTGTCAGATTAGAAATAATGTCATGCTGCTGGATAGAACGTTTCAGGGGGCTGCATCTGGGTAGTTTGCCCATCACTGCCCTAGGACAACAAGCAGCAGAAAAAGTGCTGACTTCTATAGATAGAAGGTGTTTCCTTGTCTTGGAGTTCCCTAAATCAGTTGTTTGGTTCTTATCCTAGTCATTGAGTTGGTTGTTTTTCTCATCTAGTTAGTTACTGCATTCTGCGTCGATTCATCTAATTCTTCTCATGCTTCTCTGGCTCCTTTGTTTTCATTGCTTCTGATGCCATGTTACTATTTCATTGAATTAGAATAACACAATTTATTCAATCATTTGTCAATTGATGGGCACCTTCTCTGATTCCATTAGTTTGCTTCTCCAAGAAGTGCTGCCATCATCTTTCTCTTTTCTAAGGTGTCTTGTGTAGTGGATTCACAGCTGATCTTGGTGTCTGGATGACTTTAGTTCAAGTCCTCATTCTAAAATCTATCAACTGTGTGGCTTTGAGTTAGTCCTTTAACTCTTTGAGCCTCTGGCAAATATTAATGAATATAATTGGCAGAAAAGCTCACTGGTCAGGATCCAAAAGGGTCCACTTTGGCTCCTAAAAGATTGGAAAGGTTGATTAAAAAAATACAGTCACTTTCTTAATTTCTTGTACTTTTGGTAACGTCATTCTCTGCCTTTCCCATGAAAGCTCCCCTGAACCTCTGCATGCCCTCATTGTTCTGGAGGCATTCAGGTGAGTAATGCCAACTAGCTTTCAAGTTGGGAGACCGGGTCTCATGGTTTGCCTCTGTTAATGATTCCCTGGGTGTCCCGGACTGGCCTGGATTCTTATTACCTGAAAATGAATCAGTTTAATTAAGATGATCTCAAAATTACCTTCCAGCTCTAACTTTTTCCATCCTATGTCTGTAAGTCAATCTCATCTCTGGCTATTTGTATGCTGAGGTCTCTCCCAGCTCTGACATTCCCTGTTCTAAGGCCTCCTTTCCACATCTGACATTCCATATTTTAAGGCCCTTCTAGCTCTGACATTCTCTGTTTTAAGGTCCTTCCAGCTCTGACATTCCTGATTCTTGCTGCACTTCTCTGCATACTTATAACTGCAGTGCTACTCAGTTCATTTTTTTTAATTTTTAAAAATTCCAATTAATTAATTAATTTTTGTTGATTAAGAAAATTTTTCCATGGTTACATGATTCATGTTCTTTCCCTCCCCTTCTCCCATCCCCCTCCCGTACCCAACAAGCAATTCCACTGGGTTTTACATGTGACATTGATCAAAACCTATTTCCTTATTATTGACATTTGCACTAGAGTGATCTTTTAGATCTATATCCTCAATCATATTCCCATAGATCCATGTGATCAAACAGTTTTTTTTCTTCTGCATTTCCGCTCCCACAGTTCTTTCTCTGGATGTGGATGGCGTTCTTTCTCATAAGTCCCTCAGAAATGTCCTGGATCATTTCAGCTCATTTCTTTACTCGAACAGTGGCCTCAACTAAACTGTGGCTGGTTTTTAGTCTGAGGTTCCCATTTCCACTCTGATCTGATGGATCATACTTCCTACGCTACTGAGAAGAAGTAATTCCTACCCCTTTACCAGCCACCCAGCTCCTTCTCTTTCCCAAAGAGTGAGATTGCCAAGCTGGGTGTCTTGCTTTTTATACCCACATTCTTAACTGCTCCAACTTCCCCCTCTCCTGGAGTTCTGGGGGGTACTGTGGAATTCTGTGAGTCAGTTCACCCCACTTAAGATTATGCATGTTACACATTGAATTTAACCTTGAGGACCAAAAAATTATGAGAAGCAGAGATGGGGAATTAGGAGAGAGTCTGTGCTAATCCACAAAGAGGAAGGGCATATTGAGAGCTAGGAGGAAAGGGAACAAGCATTTATTAAGCAGTCAACAAGCCTAGAAGGTAGGTGCTGTTACAGTCCTCATTTTATAGTCAAGGGAATTAAGGTTAAGTGACTTGGACAAGATCAGCTAGGAAGTATTGAAGGCTAGATTTGAACCCAGATCTTTTTGATTCTAGGACTAACACTCTAAATAATCTGCTTGTAGAACAAATGAGTGAGTAGGATAGACTGATGGAATAATAAGGCCAGAGGGGCACTTTGAGATCATTCAAGTAGGGGAATTGCTTTGCTTCAGGTCACCCAACAAGTTAGAATTCAGACTAAGTCATATGATACCCAGACCCATGGGCTTTTGATTATTCCACACGTTTCTCATTTTTGAGTTCAAAGTGGGAAGAGAACAGTACGGGCCAGTATGACCCAGGAAGACTTCAGGGAGGAGATAATATGCAGACTGGTTCTCAGAGGATGGGGAGGACAGATAAGATGGGGGAAGGTAGAAAGGCAGGCATTTCAGGCATCTGGCACTTAAGTGAGAAAAAGCTTGGAAGAGGGGGTAAGCGTGGTCTATTTTCTTAGGGGGAGAATGTGTTCATTTACCTAAATGCAAGTATATACACCTGATTAAACCCATCTCTTTCCTATCCCAGTCAGGAGACGCTAAACAGACACACATAATCTGTTTTGTTTCTTTTGGCTCAAATGAGAACAGGGCTCTGTGGTGGGGTCAACACTTTCCAAACAGACCCAGTCTCCTGACAGAATTCACTGAAGTTTGGACCTGTCCTTGAGGGACTGGAGGATATCAGGGGAGGTGGTTGGGGCCCAGAGGGAAAGACAAGGGAGCTGGGGAGAGCTGAAAGGCAGGCATGAAGATGGAATAGAGAGGGGGGTGGGCATGGAGGAAGGGCTGCCTGAAGTCAAAGTCTCCTGGCCATGGCAAAGGCCATCCACTGTGCAGCCCAGAGGTGCTCTGAGTCAGGCAATGGGCACTGCCCATTAAACATGGGTCGTCAGGGGTAAAGGAAAGAATGAGTAGAAATGAGAAAGGATTAGAGTTCACAGAAGAGGACCAGGGACCAGAGAGGGACAAAGGAGTTGGTTGATTTGACTCATTTTCAACATGGCATATTCTAGACCACTTGCAACTGCCTTCCTATGAGGGCTCCTTCAGTATTATTTTAGTCTCAATTTATGTTTATTTTACCCATAAACCCCTTTCAAAGTCAGACAGTGCCATCTGGGTAGTCTAGGTAAAGTCCAAGGCTTAAGGAATGCCGAATAAAAAATAAACACACCCCAAACGGGTAGCAGACAGCTCCATGGATCCTTGTACACCATGGACAAATTTTTGTGGAAGGAGCTCAGAGGCAAGATACAAGGTTAAAAAAAGGTTACAATAGACTGTTTAAAGGATATGAACAAAGAGATCAATAAAGAAGAATTGTAAACTATTAACAACCATATGGAAGAATGTTACAGATCACTAATAAGAGTAAACAAAACAACCCTTGAAAATTTTCACCTCACCACCAACAAATTTTCAGAGGACAAAGATAAGAATAGATAATGTTGGAGAGACTATGGAAAACCAGGCACACTGATGCATTGTTGGTGGAACTGTAAGTTGATAGGTAAATATAAATTGAGAAGGTCAATGATAAAAGTAAATTTCCCATCTATATCAAAATAACAATAATAATAGTTAACCTTTATAAAGTGTTAAGGTTTGCAAGGCAATTCATCAATATTATCTCATATGATCCTCACAACAACTGTATAGGGTAGTTGCTATGATTATTCTCATTTTACTGATGGGGAAACTGAGGCAGACAAAGGTATAGTGACTTAGGATCACACAATTAGAAAATATTTAAGGCTAACTTTGAACTCAGATCTTCATGACTTCGAGTACAGTCTTTTTATTCCTTGTACCATCTAGCTTGTTTCTAACAGTCATAGCATCACTTTTGTGGTAGCAAAGGACAGGAAACAAAGGGACGTCCACTGATTGGAGAATAGCTAAACATGTTCTATCATGTTCTTGTTTTTTCATGTTTCAGTCATTTTTCAGTTCTGTCTGACTCTTTGGAACCCTAGGAACCCCTAGGGTTGTTGTTGGGTCATTTCATTCATGTCTGATTCGTCTTGATTCCATTTGGGGTTTTCTTATACTAGTTTGCTTTGCCATTTCCTTCTTCAACTCATTTTACAAGTGAAGAAACCCAAGTAAATATGGTGAAGTGACTTGCTCAGAGTCACTCAGCTGGTCAGTATCTGAGGTTGGATTTGAACTCAGGAAGAGTATTAGAGGAAGCTAGTCGGTAGAATGTTGCACTGGGAATGAGAAAGAGTTCAAGCCCTTTCCCTCGGACTGTGTGACCCAGAACAAGTCACTTCAACTTTCAGCTACGGCATCTTCATCTTTAAAATGGGTGGATAATAACACTTGCCTCCTAGGAATATTATGAGGGTGAAATGAGTTAACATGCTAAAAATATTTTATAAATCTTAAATTTCCACACAAATGCTGGCCATTATTATCTACTATTACCATCATCTGGTTTAGCCTTTATTATGTGCCCACCTACAAAGTGCCAGGCACTCAGCTAAGCATCAGGGACAAAATAAATAAAAAGAAAGAAAGTTCCTGCCTTCAACAAGTTGCTTTCAGTCTGAAGGAGAAGACAACACACAAAAGGAGGCAAGAAAGTGGAGGGAGTTGTGGGGAACAAGGGGTACCCAGTATAGGAGCATCTTATTCTATAGAGTTAAAACCAGGCAGGGCGGCAGA
>NW_025395753.1:0-1724 GCF_016433145.1 Gracilinanus agilis | reverse complement strand
CCCTTACCTTCCGTCTAGGAGTCAATATTTGTGTATTGGCTCCAAGCAGAAGAGTGGTAAGGGTAGGCAATGGGGGTCAAGTGACTTGCCCAGGGTCCCACAGCCTGGTGTCTTTCTTATACAGATCTGTGATTTCCAGCTGCACTCCCCTCCTGCCCCAGGTCTTATCTCCCCCTCTAGGTGCTTCCTGACCTCTGTCTGGCCTGCTCTGATAACGGAGAGGCCTCTCTGGGCCCTTGGGAAACAACTACTCTCTCTCTTGCACCCTAAGCTTCCTCTCCCCAATCTCTCAGGGTGGTGGCCCCGCAGTGTCCTTGCTGCTACAGAGCTCCTTGGGATGGAGGTTCAGCATTTCCCCTCCTCTTAAACCTTCTCCAGGCTCTAACATTGGTGGTCCCTGTTCTTCTAACAAGCTCACTTGTCTTCAGGACATTTGGTGCCAAGAACAGGGGACCCTATTCTAGATGCTGGGCCAGAAAACACAGGGAGGATGCCTTTTGTCTGGACCTCTTCAAGGGTGAAGGAACTCATTCTGCCAAGGCAAATCGGGTGCTGCTGGAGAGCTGCCTTAGTGGGCAAAGAGGGAACAGATTGGTGAAGGGATTCTTCAGGGTCTCATGGCTATTCTGTTTCAGGTAGGGCCTGGACCTAGCCCCATTCATGTCCTCTGCACCTCATCATGGCCAAGCACTGTGGCCATCATCCTTCAAATCACCCAGCCAGAGATCGTGTTAGCTGTGGGACTGGGGGTGAGGGGGGCACATTTTAGGATCCAAGATTTAGAGCTAGAAAGGAGCTTAAAGGTCATGGAGTCCAACTTTTTCAATTACTCAATCAACAAATAATTAATTAATTAATCAATTAACTTTAGTGAATTAATTAATAGACATTTATTTCTGTGTGTGGTCATCAATGAGCAATTATTAAGTACCAAGCACTGCATTAGCCCTCGTCATCAACAAACATTTATTACTTGGTGTGTTCATCAGTAAACATCTATTACTACTCTGTGTGGTCATCAGTAAACATTATTACTCTGTGTGGTCATCAGTAAATATTATTACTCTGTGTATCTGTGAACATTACTCTGTGTAGTCATCAGTAAACATTATTATTCTGTGTGGACATCAGTAAACATTACTCTGTGTGGTGATCAGTAAACATTATTACTCTGTGTGGACATCAGTAAACATTACTCTGTGTGGTCATCAGTAAACATTTGTTACTCTGTGTGGTCATCAGTAAACATTACTCTGTGTGGTCATCAGTAAACATTATTACTGTGTGTGGACATCGGTAAACATTATTACTCTGTGTGGTCATCAGTAAACATTATTACTGTGTGTGGACATCGGTAAACATTATTACTGTGTGTGGACATCAGTAAACATTACTCTGTGTGGTCATCAGTAAACATTTGTTACTCTGTGTGGTCATCAGTAAACATTATTACTCTGTGTGGACATCAGTAAACATTATTACTCTGTGTGGTCATCAGTAAACATTATTACTCTGTGTGGACATCAGTAAACATTATTACTCTGTGTGGTCATCAGTAAACATTACTCTGTGTGGTCATCAGTAAACATTATTACTCTGTGTGGTCATCAGTAAACATTTGTTACTCTGTGTGGTCATCAGTAAACATTATTACTCTGTATGGTCATCAGTAAACATTTAATATTCTGTGTGGTCATCAGTAAACATTTGTTACTCTGTATGGT
>NW_025395752.1:0-2228 GCF_016433145.1 Gracilinanus agilis | reverse complement strand
TCTTTCCATCCATCTACCCATCCATTCATCTATCCATCCATCCATCCATTCATCTATCCATCCCTCCTTCCATCCTTCTGGTCTTTCATATATCCACCCTTCCATCCATCCTTCCATCCATCCTTCCATCTATTCATCCATCCTTCTGTCCATCTTTCCATCCATCTACTCATCCATTCATCTATCCATCCATCCATCCTTCCATCCTTCTATCCATCCATCCTTCCATTCTTCCATCTATTCATCCATCCATCCATCCATTCATCTATCCATCCATCCTTCCATCCTTCTGTTCTTTCATATATCCACCCTTCCATCCATCCTTCCATCTATTCATCCATCCTTCTGTCCATCTTTCCATCCATCTACCCATCCATTCATCTATCCATCCATCCTTCCATCCTTCTATCCATCCATCCATCCTTCCATTCTTCCATCTATCCATCTATCCTTCCATCCATCCATCCACCCTTCCATTCTTCTATCCATCCATCCTTCCCTCCATCCATCCATCCAACCATCCTTCCATCTACGCATCCATCCATTCATCCTTTCGTCCATCCATCCAGGATTGGATTCACTGACAGCAGCCACTTATAATGTATTGGAGAGTTAAGCCCTGAGTTCGAGTCCTGCCTCTCACCTCCCTACCTATGTGAATGTAGGCAATCCCTCTGACCTCTCGGAGCCAATGGACAATGGCATGGTGCTGACTTGTGTTCCCCCAGTCCAACTCCCACCTGTCCACTAGGAGGAAAAGACTTTGTAAAAGTAAAAGCTCCGGGGATGGAGGGAGTTATGCCTCTTAATGGACAGATTTGGGGGGGACTCCTGGGATAACATGGTATATACACTGTCACAAGGCAGCAGACTGCCTTCCTTTGTCCCGAGGCTGGAAGGCTTCCTTTCATGTGAAGCAACAGAAAATGAAGAGCCCCAATTTTAAAGCTAGATGGGGCTTGCCACTGGACTGTGGAGCCACCGAGGCTGGGATCCTTGACTCGGCTCTCCCTCTCACACTACCTGGTGGCTCCTGAGCCCCCCCCCTGCTCCCCCCAGCCCTGGGGGCTCTACACAAAGAGCTGATGCTTAAAGATTTGCTGCACTGGAGTTTGCCAGGCTGCCAGGGCCCAGGAGCTGAGAAGGAGATCAGAGCCCCCTCCTCCGCCCTTAGCCCTGTCCTCCTCCCCCCGACACCCCACGGGGGCTCCCCCCACCCTGCCCGTGTGCTCTCAGAGCAGAAGAGAGCCAGGGAGGGGGGCGGAGGGGAAAACTTCCACCTGAACAACTTCACTCTCCTGCCAGCTTCCAGTCCCCTAACTAGGTCACTGCTCCGCAGGGGAGGGAGGGAAGCTGTGTGTGGGTTCCCCCATTCCCATGGGAGCAGGGGCGGTGGGAGGGCCCGTGTGCCATCGGTGGGGGTCTGGGCCGGACACAGGTTTGGAGAAAAAGCAGCAGACGCGCAGGGTCTTACTCACCTCCCGGGATAAGGGGGTGGAGGGGAAGGGGCAGGGGGCAGGGAGGGGGACGCTACTCTGGGCCGGGATGGGGTCAGCAGGAGCCATGGCAGGCTCCGGGAGAGGAGAGCCCTGGGCTAAGGGCACCTGGAGAGCCTACATGCCAAGCCAGCCTAAGATGGAGCCAAGCCCTAATGATGAATCGCTTCTACCTGCTGGCTTAGGGCCTGACCCTTCTTCTCCTCTTTCTTCCTTTCCCCCCAGCCCTGTCTGAGGGGGTCTCTAGTCACTCTAGTGCAGGCCCTCCGCCTATGGCAACAGTTGGGGGGGTCTGATCTGCCTGCCTCCAGCCTCTCCCCATCTTGTCCCTCCAATCAGCCACCAGAGGGATCTTCACGTCACCCTCCTATTCCACAAATTCTAGCGCCTCCTGATTGCTTCCACGATCAAATACAATCTCCTCTGTTTGACTTTGTCTTGTTGTGGTCAAACCCTCACCTTCCATCTTGGAATCAGGGTTGTGTGTCGCTTCCAAGGCAGAAGAGCAGGGCAATGGGACGGTAAGTGACTTGGCCAGGGTCACCCAGCTAGGAAGTGCCTGAGGCCAAATTCAAACCCCAGACCTCCCATCTCCAGGCTTGGCTCCCATCCACTGAGCCATCTAGCTGCCCCTTCCCTGTTGGACTTTTAGAGCCCTTCCTAATAAGCTCCCTCCTGCCTTTCCGGTCTCCTTATACCTCCCTCCCTGATCCAGTGACAATTGGCCTCCTT
>NW_025395751.1:0-3516 GCF_016433145.1 Gracilinanus agilis | reverse complement strand
CCGTCTGGGTGCGTGTGTCCGAGGGTATTTGGCAGCCAGTCAGTAAGGATGTCTCCGGGAGTCCATCAGTAGGTGCCTGGGTGTCCCTCCCTGCTGCTGGGGGAGCTGCCCGGCCTTCAGGGCTGGAGGTGAAGGTGGCCTCCTTGAGCGTCTGCCTCCAAAGCTCCCAGGCTGCACTGGGGGGCTCTGTCTGCGGGTGGGCGAGGTGAAGGCCCAAACAGGGCTCTTCTGGAGCCTCTGGGCCCACAGCCTGGAACAGCTCTGCTTGGGGGGTGTCTGGGTGTCTGTGTGCAGCCTGGCTCACTGGTGCATGAGCTGATTTGTTGCCCACATGTGTGCCCATGTGCCCAGGTTGGGGGGGTTCAGGGAAGCCTGGCGCCCTTCTACAGCCTCCAGACAGCAGCTGCCATCTGCAAGAGGAGGCAGAGTGGGGGGAGGGCGTGGAAAGAGCGCAGGGGCTTCTCTTCGTCCTGCCCCCAGTAAGGGGCGCTCCGGGGCAGGACGGGGAGGGACGAAGGTCTGGGGGCCCCCACAGGGCCTGGAGGGCCGCAGCTCCAAAGCCAGTCCTGCCCTACGGCGCCCCGTTGTTTCTGACTAGAGCAGGGCCTGCGCTCTGGGGAGTCTGAGGGCCAGACCCAGGGGGTCACCCAGTGACCCGATCCCAGGAGCAGCCCTCAGGCAGGGTCCCTGGGAAAGCAGGGTGGCCTTTCCAGGGGAGAAGCCCGGAGCCCCTGCTCCCCACAGGAAGTGCTCTATTTGTGGGGCTGAGCCTGTGTGATAGTGGGGGAGGGAGGGGGGCCCCTTCTATTCCCCATTTTGTTGTCATTGAGTCGTTTTCAATCGTGTCTGACTCTGTGACCCTGTTTGGGGTTTTCATGGCAGACATTGGAGGGTTGGCCATTTCCTTCTCCAGCTCCTTTGACAGAGGAGGAAACTGAGGCAAACAAGGTTAAATGACTTGCCCAGGGTCATACACCAGTGTCTGAGGCTGAATTTGAACTCGGGAAGATGAATCTTCCTGCCTGCAGACCTGGCACTCTATCCTCTGCTCCATTAAGTGCCATTTTACAGTGAGGAAATGGAGGTAGACAGAGGTGAAGGGACTTGCCCAAGGTTACGCAGCAAGTGTCTGAGGCTAGATTTGAACTCGGCTCTTCCTGATGCCAGTGCCCTATGCATGGTGCTACTGCGCTGCCTCGAATAATGCACCCACACCATCACATACGTGTCGATCCGTGTGCACGTGTACGTAGGCACACGTAGACGTGCAGCAGGCATTGAGGAAACGCCCAGCAAAGATTCTCAGAGGACGTTCCCAGCCCCCCGGCTCGGGCACTGCAAGGCCAGGCCTGGCACCTACCCCGGCCTGGGAAGCCCCTCCCCATCCTGTCACCCCAGAACGGAAGCCCCCGAAGGCAGCCTTTCTTTCGGTTTGTCTCTGGGTCCCTCCAGCGCTCAGGCTATAGGTGAGCCTGTGGGTGCTTGGGGGGGGGGGAGGCTGCGCCAGGGAAGCCCAAGGACACACCGACTGGCACCGAGTTCCCTCAGCAGAGCCTCACGACAGCCTCAGGAGCTGGCATGACTTTACAGGTGAGGCTCCGAGCGGTGATGAGTCTTGCCCAGGGTCACTCGCCTAGTAAGTGGTGGAGGGAAGATTCGCACCCAGGCCTCCCAGGACTGGCCTCCCAGGGCTGGCCTCCCAGGGCTGGCCTCCCCTCTCCCACTTCACCAGCATCTGCACTCGCTGCCAGTCTGGGGTTTTCTGGGGCTCCAGGAGTGTCTGCAGGTCTTTGCCTAAAAGCTCACGTGCCTGGGTTCCTCCGCTCCCCCACGGGCGTCAGGCTGTGTGTTTACCTGCCCCCACCCGGCAGTGAAGCCCTTGGGCCAGTCTGTGGGCCTCTGTCTCTTCCGTGCCCCACGTGCCAGCGAGTCCGGGCTCCGGCTGGGCAGCAAACGGGGCTGAAGCTCTCTCTGCGGACGTGCTTAAGGCTCTCCCTCCCTCCGGCTCTGGGCTGCACTTCAGGCGTTTCCTTGTCTCTAAGGTGCCAGGACGGGCTGGAGCTTAGCTGCCTCAGTATCTGTGTGTGCGTGTGTGTGCGTGTGTGTGTGTGTGTGTGCGTGTGTGTGCGTGTGTGTGCGTGTGTGTGCGTGTGTGTGTGCGTGTGTGTGCGTGTGTGTGCGTGTGCGTGTGTGTGCGTGTGCGTGTCTTACCTGTCTCTGGGAGTCCCTGTAGTTCTCTCCCACTCCCTCCTCTCATTTCCCTTCATATTGCTTCCTCTCTCTGTCTCTCTGTCTCTGTCTCTGTCTCTGTCTCTGTCTCTGTCTCTGTCTCTCTCTCTCTGTCTCTCTCTCTCTCTGTCTCTCTGTCTCTGTGTCTCTCTGTCTCTCTGTCTCTGTGTCTCTCCCTCTCCTAGACGAGTTCTCCCTTCTCCGCTGGCTGTGTGTGTCTGTCTCTCCGCACCTCTCGGGATGCCGTCTCTCTCTCTCTCTCTAAGCTCTATGGGCCTCCTGTTGGCACAGCCTCCGGCTCTCGCCAGCCTCTGCCTTCCTATCTACAATCCCTCCTTTCCGTCTGTCCCAGCTCCCCCTGGCACTGCCCTTCGGTCTGCCCGGTGCTTCTCTGAAAACGATTTCAGCAGCGCTTCGGGACAACCCTGAGATGGAGAGACTGCAGAGACTGCTGTCTATTTTCCAGATGAGGAAACCAAGGCTTTGAGAGATTGAGTAGTTGGCACATGGTCCACACAACTGGTAAGTATCAGAGGCAGGATTTGAACTCAGACCACTCCTGACTTTCCACCATATCAGGCATTTTCCCGACCTCCCTAGCACCAGCTTTGTTTTCTTCATTTCTTTCCCTTGTCCCTGGCTGCTCTGAGGCCCGCCTGGCCCCTCCCCCTCTGTGCCCCACACATTCGCTCCCTGACCCCACCTACCTGCTGGGTATCGCTCGTTCACTGGCCAGCTGTCCACTTGCAGGGTGGCATTGCCACCACTCCGGGTGAAGCGCACCACGTGGTACTTGCCGTCACTCACGATGGCGTTGGGCTCATCAATGGCGATGTCATCAGTACCCACATTAAAGATCACCCCCACGGTGCCCTGGTCCTGGTGGCCAGAAGGCAGGGAGGAGGTCAGCACCCAGGAGAGGCGGCTGGGTGTAAGGGGAGAGGGGCAAACTGACCAGTCCCCCATCCACCCATCTGTCCAACCATGCAACCAAGCGTTCATCCAAATATCCATCCATCCATCCATCCATCCATTCATCTATCCATCCATCTTTCAATCCTTCTATTCTTTCATATATCCACCCTTCCATCCATCCTTCCATCTATTCATCCAGCCTTCTGTCCATCTTTCCATCCATCTACTCATCCATTCATCTATCCATCCATCCATCCTTCCATCCATCCATCCTTCCATCCATCCCATCCATCCTTCCATCCTTCTATCCATCCATCCTTCCATGCTACCATCTATTCATCCATCCTTCCATCTATTCATCCATCCTTCTGT
>NW_025395750.1:0-2228 GCF_016433145.1 Gracilinanus agilis | reverse complement strand
TCTTTCCATCCATCTACCCATCCATTCATCTATCCATCCATCCATCCATTCATCTATCCATCCCTCCTTCCATCCTTCTGGTCTTTCATATATCCACCCTTCCATCCATCCTTCCATCCATCCTTCCATCTATTCATCCATCCTTCTGTCCATCTTTCCATCCATCTACTCATCCATTCATCTATCCATCCATCCATCCTTCCATCCTTCTATCCATCCATCCTTCCATTCTTCCATCTATTCATCCATCCATCCATCCATTCATCTATCCATCCATCCTTCCATCCTTCTGTTCTTTCATATATCCACCCTTCCATCCATCCTTCCATCTATTCATCCATCCTTCTGTCCATCTTTCCATCCATCTACCCATCCATTCATCTATCCATCCATCCTTCCATCCTTCTATCCATCCATCCATCCTTCCATTCTTCCATCTATCCATCTATCCTTCCATCCATCCATCCACCCTTCCATTCTTCTATCCATCCATCCTTCCCTCCATCCATCCATCCAACCATCCTTCCATCTACGCATCCATCCATTCATCCTTTCGTCCATCCATCCAGGATTGGATTCACTGACAGCAGCCACTTATAATGTATTGGAGAGTTAAGCCCTGAGTTCGAGTCCTGCCTCTCACCTCCCTACCTATGTGAATGTAGGCAATCCCTCTGACCTCTCGGAGCCAATGGACAATGGCATGGTGCTGACTTGTGTTCCCCCAGTCCAACTCCCACCTGTCCACTAGGAGGAAAAGGCTTTGTAAAAGTAAAAGCTCCGGGGCCCGAGGGAGTTATGCCTCTTAATGGACAGATTTGGGGGGGACTCCTGGGATAACATGGTATATACACTGTCACAAGGCAGCAGACTGCCTTCCTTTGTCCCGAGGCTGGAAGGCTTCCTTTCATGTGAAGCAACAGAAAATGAAGAGCCCCAATTTTAAAGCTAGATGGGGCTTGCCACTGGACTGTGGAGCCACTGAGGCTGGGATCCTTGTCTCGGCTCTCCCTCTCACACTACCTGGTGGCTCCTGAGCCCCCCCCCTGCTCCCCCCAGCCCTGGGGGCTCTACACAAAGAGCTGATGCTTAAAGATTTGCTGCACTGGAGTTTGCCAGGCTGCCAGGGCCCAGGAGCTGAGAAGGAGATCAGAGCCCCCTCCTCCGCCCTTAGCCCTGTCCTCCTCCCCCCGACACCCCACGGGGGCTCCCCCCACCCTGCCCGTGTGCTCTCAGAGCAGAAGAGAGCCAGGGAGGGGGGCGGAGGGGAAAACTTCCACCTGAACAACTTCACTCTCCTGCCAGCTTCCAGTCCCCTAACTAGGTCACTGCTCCGCAGGGGAGGGAGGGAAGCTGTGTGTGGGTTCCCCCATTCCCATGGGAGCAGGGGCGGTGGGAGGGCCCGTGTGCCATCGGTGGGGGTCTGGGCCGGACACAGGTTTGGAGAAAAAGCAGCAGACGCGCAGGGTCTTACTCACCTCCCGGGATAAGGGGGTGGAGGGGAAGGGGCAGGGGGCAGGGAGGGGGACGCTACTCTGGGCTGGGATGGGGTCAGCAGGAGCCATGGCAGGCTCCGGGAGAGGAGAGCCCTGGGCTAAGGGCACCTGGAGAGCCTACATGCCAAGCCAGCCTAAGATGGAGCCAAGCCCTAATGATGAATCGCTTCTACCTGCTGGCTTAGGGCCTGACCCTTCGTCTCCTCTTTCTTCCTTTCCCCCCAGCCCTGTCTGAGGGGGTCTCTAGTCACTCTAGTGCAGGCCCTCCACCTATGGCAACAGTTGGGGGGGTCTGATCTGCCTGCCTCCAGCCTCTCCCCATCTTGTCCCTCCAATCAGCCACCAGAGGGATCTTCACGTCACCCTCCTATTCCACAAATTCTAGCGCCTCCTGATTGCTTCCACGATCAAATACAATCTCCTCTGTTTGACTTTGTCTTGTTGTGGTCAAACCCTCACCTTCCATCTTGGAATCAGGGTTGTGTGTCGCTTCCAAGGCAGAAGAGCAGGGCAATGGGACGGTAAGTGACTTGGCCAGGGTCACCCAGCTAGGAAGTGCCTGAGGCCAAATTCAAACCCCGGACCTCCCATCTCCAGGCTTGGCTCCCATCCACTGAGCCATCTAGCTGCCCCTTCCCTGTTGGACTTTTAGAGCCCTTCCTAATAAGCTCCCTCCTGCCTTTCGGGTCTCCTTATACCTCCCTCCCTGATCCAGTGACAATTGGCCTCCTT
>NW_025395749.1:0-6229 GCF_016433145.1 Gracilinanus agilis | reverse complement strand
CTTTGATCCAGCCATACCATTGTTGGGTTTGTACCCCAGAGAGATCACAGATAAACAGACTTCTACGAAAATATTTATAGCTGAGCTTTTTGTAGTGGCAAAAAACTGGAAAATTAGGGGATGCCCTTCAATTGGGGAATGGCTGAACAAACTGTGGTATATGCTGGTGATGGAATACTATTGCGCTAAAAGGAATAATAAACTGGAGGAGTTCCAGGTGAACTGGAGAGACCTCCAGGAACTGACGCAGAACAAAAGGAGCAGATCCAGGAGAACATTGTACACAGAGACTGATATACTGTGGTAAAATCGAATGTGATGGACTTCTGCACCAGCAGCAATGCAATGACACAAGACAGCTATGAGGGATTTATGGTAAAAAATGCTACCCACATTCAGAGGAAGGACTGCAGGAGAGGAAACATATAAGAAAAACAACTGTTTAAACGCATGGGTTGGGTTGGACATGATTGGGGATGTGGACTCAAAACTACCACACCAATGCAACTAACAACAATATGGAAATGGGCCCTGAACAAGGACACATGTTACAACCAGTGGAAATGTGCGTCAGCCATGGTTGAGGGGAGAGTGGGGAGGGTGAAGGGGAAAGTAGGGGTATGAAGCATGTAATCAGGTTAAAAATGAATATTAATAAATGTATAAAAATTTAAAAAAATAAATTAAAAAAACAAAAAAGAAAATCCCTGATCAATTTGATGAGTTCTCCCCCTGAACTTTGAGATTACAGAGAATGAACCTTTTATTTGGAAATACCTGCAAGGTATCCCTCTAGAAGACTACAGTCTTCCTCATAGAGAAATGTAAAATAAAAATTCACATTTATGTAGCATTATAACATTTATAGAGAACTCACACAGACCCTGGGATGGAGACAGTCAAAGGATTATTACTCCTATTTAATATTATTATTCTTATCTTAATACTACTATGTACCTCAGAGGGTTGATGTGAGCTCTCTGTAAATGTTACAATGCTATTTAAATGTGAATTTTATATTACATTTGTCTACAAGGAGGAATATTTTCTCATACTCTACATTCTTGTTCTCATTCATGATCCCATGATGTCCTCTTTGAAAACAAAAGGCAAAAAATATTTTCTTAGTGATAAATAAGGAAACTGAGGCTCGGAGACGTTAAGTTACATGCCCATGTCTCACAGCTAATAAGTGTGAAATCTGCTCTTCTAATTGCCAAGACTTTTGTTTTTCCCATTATTCTACACTGCTTACTTAGTGGCCTACATGCAGGTTAGTAAATGTTTAACAACAAGCTCCCTGGCAGAGAAAAACATACCCATGATACACTTTTAAGTTTAATCTGCATTATTAACACTTTCTCCACCACTTAAGTCTAGTCAATCAACAAACCAATACATTTAAACTTGATTTGTAACATTTTCCTATTTCCAAGGTGTAAATGTTCACACTGGAAATTTAACAACTGACTCTCAGAAATCAGTACAAACTAGCACCATCATATTCCTAACTACTTGGCATGATTTGAAGGTAAATTTCCCTGACATCACCCACTCAAATATTCTCCACTGACACCTTAAATCTCTTTAATGAAGAACAAAATATTTCACTTCACAATTGGTAGCAATGCTTAGTGAACATCCCTAGGAGCTTTTCTACATTGACTTAAGTTTTTGTTGTTTTATCTTTGTCTCCTCATTTGGGATTTTCTTGCAAAGATACTGGAATGATTTGCCATTCCGTTCTCCAGTTTATTTTACAGATGAGGAAACTGAGGCAAAGACAGTTAAGTTTCTTTCCCAGGGTCACAAAGCCAGTAGATGCCTGAAGTCAGATGTAAAGATGAGCCTTCCTGACTTCAGGCCCACAGCAAACTATCTAGCTGAAGAGTCTTTCATCCAATATCCTTCCCCAAACCCCATAAATCCAATATCCTCCCCAGTATCCCATAAATCTCTCCTATAGGACAAGTGATCATCAAACCTTTTCTCAAATACAGTGACTGAGAATTCACTGTACTTCAAGCAGCTCACTGCATTTTTAGCAACCTCCCATGGCTAGGACCAATCTCTATTATTTTGAGCTTAAATCTGTCTCCATATATAGCTTATATTCGTTGGTCTAAGTTCGGCCCTCTGGAGCTATAGAGAATTAATTTAATCCCTCACCCAGAATAAGACTGTTTAAACATTTTAAAACAACAATCATGTTTCCCTACTAGAATTCATATTACATTTTTTCCTGAGAAAGGTTTTGCTAGAAGTAAAAGAGAAGAGAGCACAAGGGCACCTTAAAGGGGACAGATGAGAAAAAAGAAAGGCGAGTTTGGAGGAGGAAGGAAAAAGAATCCAGGGAGACCCTGAAGACAAACTTCACTGACTTCACAATTTCACCTGAAGTCAGCCCTGTGGTTACTTCCCAAACAAACCAGGAAATGTAATATTCTCATTATTCTGTCAAATAAAAAAAGTATTTTTCACGGTTCTTTTCCATAGATCCATTGCATAAATGCTGAAAGTGACACTTAAGTAAAGAAGGGCACTGATATTTTTAATATAAAACTACAGCTTTCGGTAATGGCTAGAAATTAGGATTTTGATCATTAAAACTAAATTCACAATTTTACAATTTTCCATATAAGTTTCAGGGACCTTTGCTTCTTTCTTTTAACTCATTATTCCTTAGGATAATTCTGAAATGTGTAGCAAGTTAACAAAGGGATTGTTAATGCCAATCCTGAAAGAAAGGCAACACTTAGTTCTCTACCTTCAACAGGAATGATCAAAGGAAGGGGAAAAGAGAGCATGAGGCAAGATCTATTATCATTATTATTAAAATAATAATAAAAATAATTCACACTTATATAATACTTTAAGACTGGCAAAGTACTTTCTTATAAGAACCCATTGAGGCCAGGGTAGAAGGAAGGAGATCATTTATTAAGCTATTAAATGCCTATTGTGTGCCAGGCAGCAGCTAGGTAGCATAGTGGATAGAGCACTTGACCTGGAGTCAATTAGACTTGAGTTCAAATTCAATTGCAGACACTTCCTAAGTGTGAGGCCCTGGACAAGGCATTTAACCCTGTTTTCCTCAGTTTCCTCATCTGTAAAATAAGTGATAGATGGAAATAGCAAACCACTCAAGCATCTTTGCTGAGAAAACCCCAACGTAGCCCAAAAATAAAAATATTAAATGCATCCTTTTCAGACAATAATGCTATAAAAATTACATGCAAGAAAGGGCTACAGAAAAAAGGTCTAAAGATTAATTGGAAACTAAACAAAATAATCTTACCTTAAAGAATGAGTAGGTCAAAGAACAAATCATAGAAACTATCAACAGTTTCATTAAAGAGAATTACAAGAAGAAGACAGCATACCAAAATTTTTGGGATGCAGCCAAAGCAGTACTTAAAGGAAAATTTATAACTCTAAATGCTTATGTCAATAAAACAGAAAAAGAGCAGATCAACAAATTGGATATGCAATTGAAAAAAAAACAGAAAAAGAACAAACCAAGAAAACCCCAAATAGAGTCACAATATGAATCAGGTAGACCGAAACAACTGAACAACATATACTAAGCATTATACTAAGCACTTTACAAGTATTACTTAAATTATTATTATCTTAATTTTGCATATGAGAAAACTGAAGCTTAGAGATATTATAAGGCAATCTCTTTAGGGTTTCCCAGGTTGTAAATGTTAGGATTTGAACTCAAGTCTACTGACAGACTCCAGGTTTAATGTTCTTCCCCAAATACATGCTGAATGAAAATTAAGACTGCAAAGAGCAATTCAAAAAAAGAACAATTCAAAAGTGTTGCTCAACATTTACTCTAGTAATTAATCCCTAAGTATCAATTAGACACTGACACTGGAAATAAAATCTGATTATCTCAGAGACTCGATTCCATAAACATTTTTATGTGGGCATGAAAATGTCCCTGAATTAGCTAGAACCAAAATTATATTTGCTTATACCTGTTAACCAAACAAAATAAGCTCTACACTGGACTCATTTATGAGTTCCTTTAGCTGAAAGTAGCATGCAAAAATCTTCCATTTAATCAGCAATATAACCCACTGCATTATTAATGGCAAGTTTATTTTCTTCATAGAAGTCTAGAGGCCATTAAGGTTTCAGCAAGTTACAAATGTGTACTAAGAGAATCTAACCAAATAACATTCACTTCTCCCAGCTCCAATATAATAGGCAAATATTTTCCTAAATTTGCAGGAAGTTTTATATTCACACAGAAGCATTTGCAATAACTTTCAAAAAGAGCAATAGCTGCTCTGTTCTTAGTTCTTCAAAGATATACTTCTCAAAATTCTAATGCTCCTTACATTGAAATGAAACATCCCAATTATTAATTAATTATTAATAATTCCCAGCAGGAATTAAGATCCCAGTCATCCACTAGCCATCAGTAAGAAAGAAAGAAGTCAGGCATATATCTCTGGAAACTTCATTATCACTTTCAGGCTTCCAACTATAGTCAATGATAGTAGAAAATTCATCAGATGATATCCTAGTGTCTTCCTCATTTGGTTCCCAAGAAATAGTTGTGCCCTGGGAATTGTACAGCTGGTTCAATCCATTGCATTTAAATTGTGAATTTCTTCCAGAGTACTTCTGACTTTTCCCACTAATTCCTACTACTCAGAAGAAGACAAATGACTTTATCTTGATTCTAAGAGTGAATACAATGAATGGAAAACTCATATGGCGGCCAGGAAGGGAATCTTGGAAAGTCATCTTATCCATCCACCTTTCTTTTGGTAACACTTGCGGTCATTTCTAGAAGAGGAAGTCTTTGGTAGCCTCTCACAGTGGTAAAGCTTCTATCCAACAAATTCCTCATACCACAGGGTTGTTGTTATTTTCTTGTTCAGGTTTGGGTGAAAATGAGAAACAATTTTTTACTTTCTTCTCCATAACACACACACTACTCTGAAATCTCCTTGTCTTCACTTCAACAATAGAAATGCTGGTTCCTTTAAGTGTTACTGAAAAAGCTTATTTCCTTCTCCTTTTTCAAAGAGATCACATCAACAAATATCTATTAAGTGCCTACAACCTAATATTGTGGGAAATACAAGGTGTAAGAAATACTTCCTGTCCTCAAGGAGCTTACAATCCACCGAGACAAGGCATAATTGAATTAAGTTAAACGATAATACACAAGTTAATATATAGATAATATATAATTATATAGATATAAGATAAATATATTTACATATGTATATATGAAATGCTGTCTAATATAAAATTTGCCACTTACTGAAAGAATTAATTAATAAGTTCTGAAAGCTAGGTCACCTTTCCCTGGAGGAGGAAGAGGAAACAGGGTCCAGGACCACCAGGACTTAGTGATCTTTCCTCCAATCTCCAAGAGAAGTAAAAGGCTAAAACATATCTATCTGCCACCCCTCAGATATCTCTAGTCTAGAGGTGTGATTTGAAGGTGTTCAGAATGAAAGCTGTTTCCCAGGTCGTTCTCAATGGAGAAGGGTAACCCATTAGTTTTCATTTACCAACTCTGTTCTCTCCCACCAAATGCTAGTTACACAAAAGACCATCAAAGAGAATGAATATCAAGTAAATACATTCATCCAAAGAAAACAGTAAACAAAAAGTGGAGAAATTATACAGCTTAGAATATACAGGAGTAGATGTGATCTTCACTCAACCAAGGAGAAAGGAAATGATCTAACAAAGGGAGTCTGCTTTTTAGGACTGTTGATGTTGGGAGTAAAAGACATGATGGGATGTGAGCTATGGGGAAGTGGCTCCCCTAAATATCTGTCCTTGACCCATCTCTCTCAAGATCCTTTCTTATAGTTCTCTAACAGCTGGAGTAAGTCCCTTCTCCTTCATAAAAGCGGCTCATTATTCTCTCAATCAATCAGGAGTCATATCCCATTACATGTACACAAGAGAGGTCTTTCCTTCAAGAAAAATCACCCCAGGCTTAGGCAAAAGTATTATATAGACAACAATCCAAGAGATGTCACAAGACATTACATGATTAATTGCCAAATGTGTGGCATTGACCAGTGTTTTCCAACCTAGTGGATTGCTTAAATATTAAAATTCTCGACTTCATGTCACTTCCTCTTATAACCTTAGAACTTCTTAATAGGTCTAGGGGCAAGACATGAAACTAAAGAAGAGGGACAGTGAGAGAGAGAGAGAGAGAGAGAGAGAGAGAGAGAGA
>NW_025395748.1:0-3461 GCF_016433145.1 Gracilinanus agilis | reverse complement strand
CCGTCTGGGTGCGTGTGTCCGAGGGTATTTGGCAGCCAGTCAGTAAGACTGTCTCCGGGAGTCCATCAGTAGGTGCCTGGGTGTCCCTCCCTGCTGCTGGGGGAGCTGCCCGGCCTTCAGGGCTGGAGGTGAAGGTGGCCTCCTTGAGCGTCTGCCTCCAAAGCTCCCAGGCTGCACTGGGGGGCTCTGTCTGCGGGTGGGCGAGGTGAAGGCCCAAACAGGGCTCTTCTGGAGCCTCTGGGCCCACAGCCTGGAACAGCTCTGCTTGGGGGGTGTCTGGGTGTCTGTGTGCAGCCTGGCTCACTGGTGCATGAGCTGATTTGTTGCCCACATGTGTGCCCATGTGCCCAGGTTGGGGGGGTTCAGGGAAGCCTGGCGCCCTTCTACAGCCTCCAGACAGCAGCTGCCATCTGCAAGAGGAGGCAGAGTGGGGGGAGGGCGTGGAAAGAGCGCAGGGGCTTCTCTTCGTCCTGCCCCCAGTAAGGGGCGCTCCGGGGAAGGACGGGGAGGGACGAAGGTCTGGGGGCCCCCACAGGGCCTGGAGGGCCGCAGCTCCAAAGCCAGTCCTGCCCTACGGCGCCCCGTTGTTTCTGACTAGAGCAGGGCCTGCGCTCTGGGGAGTCTGAGGGCCAGACCCAGGGGGTCACCCAGTGACCCGATCCCAGGAGCAGCCCTCAGGCAGGGTCCCTGGGAAAGCAGGGTGGCCTTTCCAGGGGAGAAGCCCGGAGCCCCTGCTCCCCACAGGAAGTGCTCTATTTGTGGGGCTGAGCCTGTGTGATAGTGGGGGAGGGAGGGGGGCCCCTTCTATTCCCCATTTTGTTGTCATTGAGTCGTTTTCAATCGTGTCTGACTCTGTGACCCTGTTTGGGGTTTTCATGGCAGACATTGGAGGGTTGGCCATTTCCTTCTCCAGCTCCTTTGACAGAGGAGGAAACTGAGGCAAACAAGGTTAAATGACTTGCCCAGGGTCACACACTAGTGTCTGAGGCTGAATTTGAACTCGGGAAGATGAATCTTCCTGCCTGCAGACCTGGCACTCTATCCTCTGCTCCATTAAGTGCCATTTTACAGTGAGGAAATGGAGGTAGACAGAGGTGAAGGGACTTGCCCAAGGTTACGCAGCAAGTGTCTGAGGCTAGATTTGAACTCGGCTCTTCCTGATGCCAGTGCCCTATGCATGGTGCTACTGCGCTGCCTCGAATAATGCACCCACACCATCACATACGTGTCGATCCGTGTGCACGTGTACGTAGGCACACGTAGACGTGCAGCAGGCATTGAGGAAACGCCCAGCAAAGATTCTCAGAGGACGTTCCCAGCCCCCCGGCTCGGGCACTGCAAGGCCAGGCCTGGCACCTACCCCGGCCCGGGAAGCCCCTCCCCATCCTGTCACCCCAGAACAGAAGCCCCCGAAGGCAGCCTTTCTTTCGGTTTGTCTCTGGGTCCCTCCAGCGCTCAGGCTATAGGTGAGCCTGTGGGTGCTTGGGGGGGGGGGAGGCTGCGCCAGGGAAGCCCAAGGACACACCGACTGGCACCGAGTTCCCTCAGCAGAGCCTCACGACAGCCTCAGGAGCTGGCATGACTTTACAGGTGAGGCTCCGAGCGGTGATGAGTCTTGCCCAGGGTCACTCGCCTAGTAAGTGGTGGAGGGAAGATTCGCACCCAGGCCTCCCAGGACTGGCCTCCCAGGGCTGGCCTCCCAGGGCTGGCCTCCCCTCTCCCACTTCACCAGCATCTGCACTCGCTGCCAGTCTGGGGTTTTCTGGGGCTCCAGGAGTGTCTGCAGGTCTTTGCCTAAAAGCTCACGTGCCTGGGTTCCTCCGCTCCCCCACGGGCGTCAGGCTGTGTGTTTACCTGCCCCCACCCGGCAGTGAAGCCCTTGGGCCAGTCTGTGGGCCTCTGTCTCTTCCGTGCCCCACGTGCCAGCGAGTCCGGGCTCCGGCTGGGCAGCAAACGGGGCTGAAGCTCTCTCTGCGGACGTGCTTAAGGCTCTCCCTCCCTCCGGCTCTGCGGCTGCACTTCAGGCGTTTCCTTGTCTCTAAGGTGCCAGGACGGGCTGGAGCTTAGCTGCCTCAGTATCTGTGTGTGCGTGTGTGTGCGTGTGTGTGCGTGTGTGTGTGCGTGTGTGTGCGTGTGCGTGTGTGTGCGTGTGCGTGTCTTACCTGTCTCTGGGAGTCCCTGTAGTTCTCTCCCACTCCCTCCTCTCATTTCCCTTCATATTGCTTCCTCTCTCTGTCTCTCTGTCTCTGTCTCTGTCTCTGTCTCTGTCTCTGTCTCTGTCTCTCTGTCTCTCTCTCTCTCTGTCTCTCTGTCTCTCTGTCTCTCTGTCTCTCTGTCTCTGTGTCTCTCCCTCTCCTAGACGAGTTCTCCCTTCTCCGCTGGCTGTGTGTGTCTGTCTCTCCGCACCTCTCGGGATGCCGTCTCTCTCTCTCTCTCTAAGCTCTATGGGCCTCCTGTTGGCACAGCCTCCGGCTCTCGCCAGCCTCTGCCTTCCTATCTACAATCCCTCCTTTCCGTCTGTCCCAGCTCCCCCTGGCACTGCCCTTCGGTCTGCCCGGTGCTTCTCTGAAAACGATTTCAGCAGCGCTTCGGGACAACCCTGAGATGGAGAGACTGCAGAGACTGCTGTCTATTTTCCAGATGAGGAAACCAAGGCTTTGAGAGATTGAGTAGTTGGCACATGGTCCACACAACTGGTAAGTATCAGAGGCAGGATTTGAACTCAGACCACTCCTGACTTTCCACCATATCAGGCATTTTCCCGACCTCCCTAGCACCAGCTTTGTTTTCTTCATTTCTTTCCCTTGTCCCTGGCTGCTCTGAGGCCCGCCTGGCCCCTCCCCCTCTGTGCCCCACACATTCGCTCCCTGACCCCACCTACCTGCTGGGTATCGCTCGTTCACTGGCCAGCTGTCCACTTGCAGGGTGGCATTGCCACCACTCCGGGTGAAGCGCACCACGTGGTACTTGCCGTCACTCACGATGGCGTTGGGCTCATCAATGGCGATGTCATCAGTACCCACATTAAAGATCACCCCCACGGTGCCCTGGTCCTGGTGGCCAGAAGGCAGGGAGGAGGTCAGCACCCAGGAGAGGCGGCTGGGTGTAAGGGGAGAGGGGCAAACTGACCAGTCCCCCATCCACCCATCTGTCCAACCATGCAACCAAGCGTTCATCCAAATATCCATCCATCCATCCATCCATCCATTCATCTATCCATCCATCTTTCAATCCTTCTATTCTTTCATATATCCACCCTTCCATCCATCCTTCCATCTATTCATCCAGCCTTCTGTCCATCTTTCCATCCATCTACTCATCCATTCATCTATCCATCCATCCATCCTTCCATCCATCCATCCTTCCATCCATCCCATCCATCCTTCCATCCTTCTATCCATCCATCCTTCCATGCTACCATCTATTCATCCATCCTTCCATCTATTCATCCATCCTTCTGT
>NW_025395747.1:0-1112 GCF_016433145.1 Gracilinanus agilis | reverse complement strand
GTCATCAGTAAACATTTGTTACTCTGTGTGGTCATCAGTAAACATTATTACTCTGTATGGTCATCAGTAAACATTTAATATTCTGTGTGACCATCAGGAAACATTTATTACTCTGTGTGACCATCCATAAATATTTATTAGCTGCCTACTATGTGCCAAGCACTGAAGGATACAGAGAGACAAAAGCCAGTCTGTGCCCCGGGGGAGCTCACCACCTAATGGCCCAGAAGAGGAAACTGAAGCTAGAGAAGAGGAAGAAATGGCAGGCAGAGCCCTTCCTTTCATTCCACTTATTTTGCCGCCCCCCCCCCCCCCAGCCCTCATCTCAGGACTTGTGTAGTACAGGTTACCTAATGTCTTTTCACAGACTGATCACTAACCTTTGAGTTACCGTTCCTTTCTTAAAATCTCAGCAGATGTTTTCCATAGATAATGGAGATTGCATCCAGGGGGTGCAGCCAGGCTTGGGGAGGGCTTCGCTGAGTTCTATCCACAGAAGAGTCTGTTGAAGGAATGGGGAATGTTTAACCTGGGGAAGATAAGACTCAAGGGGGACAAGATAGCTGGCTTCCAGTATCTGAAGGACTGTGACAGAGAAGGGATTAGGATCATTCTGCTTGGCTCCAGAGGGCAGAGCCCAAAGCAAAGAAGGTGGAAATTACAAGTCAATTTTAGGCTTCATATTAGGTCAAAAACAAACATTTTCCACCATTTAAACTAATTCAAAAATGAATGGGTACATGGAGAAATGGGGGAGGGGGTTCTCCTTCCTTGGAGGTCACCAAGCAGGGACTAGACCCCTCCTGTGCTGGGTTATGTTGCATGGGTTCCCTTTCCTGTGATGGGGACTGTGGTCCCTTCCAGCTACAACCTGTGACCTCTTTATCTGGAACCCTAATTACTTTCCAGTTCTGCAAGGATTGAGAGACCTTGTTGTATTGCCATAGGCAGAGCTGCAGCTGGAAGAGCCTCAGACGCCATCTAGTCCACTCCTCTTCATTTTACAGATGGGGAAACTGAGGCACAGAGAGGGAAGGAGCAAGAGTCAGGAATTGAAGTCCTCCGTGGTCCAAATTCAGCACCCTTCCCTTCACTCTGAGCTGTGGCATCCC
>NW_025395746.1:0-4175 GCF_016433145.1 Gracilinanus agilis | reverse complement strand
TGTCTCTGTCTCTGTCTCTGTCTCTGTCTCTGTCTCTGTCTCTGTCTCTGTCTCTCTCTCTCTGTCTCTCTCTCTCTCTCTCTCTCTCTCTCTCTCTCTCTCTCTCTATTTCTGGCTTTCTCCCTCTTGCTCTCTCGCTGGCAATTGCTCTCTCTAACTTATATATGGCCTCTTTATAAGTTAGCTCTCTTGAAAATGCTGTAACCATAGCGTCATACCGTATAACTGACCCTCACATATAATAATTTGACGACGGACACATAATCAATCCTTTGAATCCAAAATTAATCTTTCTGAATCTTAATTTTTGCATTTAAATCTTTACCAAATGATACAAAACAATGATTTTAAGATATTATTGAACACATTTGGTTCTACAACACGAATAAAACATCTCTGATACTTTAGGAATGTTCCACAACCTTATTTCTTCAAAATGGACAAAAATGTATTGCATTGATAGGAGGAATCTTTAATTCTTGCTTTCTCTCTGTTGCCAAATGAACTATCATGACCAAAAGAAGGTACTTTTGAACACTTTCGGTTCTACAACACAAATACAAAAACTCTGACACAGTAGGAATGCTCCACATCCTTATTTCTTCAGAATAAGCCTGAGTTGAGCCTTCCCATTATAGCTACCTGAATCTTTAATTCTTGCATTTAAAAAGTTCCCAAATGAAACAGATCGCTCATTTTAAGATCGTATTGAACAGTTTCAGTTCTAAAACAGAAATAAAACATCTCTGATACTTTAAGAACGTTCCACATCCTTATTTCTTCAGAATAAACCCAAACATGTTGCATTGATAGGAGGAATCCTCAATTCTTGGTTTCTCTGTGTTGCCAAATGAACTATCATGACCAAAAGAAGACAATGTTGAAGACTTTCAGTTCTACAACACAGATACAACAACGCTGACACAATAAGAATGGTCCACATCCTTATTTCTTCAGAATAAGCCTGAATTGAGCCCTCCCATTATAACTCCCTCAATCCTTCCATTATATAGCTACCTGAATCTTAATTCTTGCATTTAAATCATTTCCAAATGATCCAAAACAAACATTTTAATAAATTATTGAACATATTTGGCTCTACAACACGAACAAAACATCTCTGCCACTTTAGGAATGTTCCACATCCTTATTGCTTCAGAATAAAGAAAAACATATTGCATTGATAGGAGGAATCTTTAATTCTTGGTTTCTCTGTGTTGCCAAATGAACTATCATGACCAAAAGAATGTAGTTTTGAACACTGTTGTTTCTACAACACAAATAAAACAACTCTTACACAGTAGGAATGTTCTACATCCTTATTTCTTCAGAATAACCCTGAATTGAGCCTTCCCATTACAGCTACCTAAATCTTTAATACTTGCATTTAAAAAGTTCCCAAATAAACCAGATAGATCATTTTAAGATATTATTGAACACAATTGGTTCGACAACACAAACAAAACATCTTTGGCACTTGAAGATTGTTCCACATCCTTATTTCTTCAGAATTAACAAAAACATATTGCATTGATTGGAGGAATCCTCAATTCTTGGTTTCTCTGTGTTGCCAAATGAACTATCATGAACAAAAGAGGGTAAATTTGAACACTTTCGGTTCTACAACACAGATACAACAACTCTCACACAGTAAGAATGGCCAACATTCTTATTTCTTCAGAATAAGCCTGAATTGAGCTTTTCCATAATAGCTCCCTGAATCCTTCCATTATATAGCTACCTGAATCTTTTATTCTTGCAATTAAATCATTCCCAAATGAACCAAAGTGACGATTTTAAGATATTGAACACATTTCGTTCTACAACACAAACAAAACAACTCTGGCACTTTAGGAACGTTCCACATCCTTATTTCTTCAGAATAAACAAAAATGTATTGCATTGATTTGAGGAATCCTCAGTTCTTGGTTTCTCTGTATTGCCAAATGAACTATGATGACCAAAAGAAGACAATGTTGAAGACTTTCAGTTCCACAAAACAAATACAGCAAATCTGACAGAGTAGGAATGCTCCACATCCTTATTTCTTCAGAATAAGCCTAAATAGAGCCTTCCCATTATAGCTGCCTGAATCTTTAACTCTTGCAATTAAATCGTTCCCAAATGAACAAAAATGATCATTTTAAGATATTATTGAACACATTTGGTTCTACAACACAAACAAAACATCTCTGGCACTTTAGGATTGTTCCACATCCTTATTTCGTCAGAGAAACAAAAATTTATACCATTGATAGGAGGAATCCTCAATTTTTGGTTTCTCTGTGTCGCCAAATGAACTATCATGACCAAAAGAAAACAATATTGAAGAATTTCCATTCTACAACACAGATACAACAACTCTCACACATTAAGAATGTCCACATCCCGTATTTCGTCATTACAAGCCTGTATTCAGCCTTTCCATTGTAGCTCCCTGAATCCTTCCATTATATATCTACCTGAATCTTTAATTCTTGCAATTAAATTGTTTCCAAATGAGTCAAAATGCTAATTTGAAGACATTATTGAACACATTCGGTTCTACAACACAAACAAAATATCTCTGACACTTTAGGATTGTTCCACATCCTTATTTCTTCAGAATAAACAAAAACGTATTGCATTGATAGGAGGAATTCTCAGTTCTTGGTTTCTGTGTTCCCAAATGAACTATCAGGACCAAAAGAAGGTAATTTTGAACACATTCAGTTCTGCAACACAAATACAACACCTCGGACACAGTAGGAATGCTCCACATCCTTATTTCTTCAGAATAGGCCTGAATTGATCCTTCCCATTTTAGCTACCTGAATATTTAATTCTTGCATTTAAAAAGTTCCCAAATGAACCAGATAGATCATTTTAAGATCCTGCTGAACTGTTTCAGTTCTACAACAGAAATAAAACATCTCTGACACTTTAGGAAAGTTCCATATCATAATTTCTTCAGAATAAAGAAAATCATATTGCATTGGTTAGAGGAATCCTTACTTCTTGGTTTCTCTGTGTTGTCAAATGAACTATCATGACCAAAAGAAGACAATGTTGAAGACTTTACCTTCTACAACACAGATACAACAACTTAAACACAGTAGGAATGGTCCACATCCTCATTTCTTCAGAATAAGTCTGAATTGAGCCTTTCCAATATAGCTCCCTGAATCTTTCCATTATATAGCAACCTGAATTTTTAATTCTTGCAACTAAGTCGTTCCCAAATGAACCAAAAAGATCATTTTAAGACATTATTGAACACATTTGGTTCTACAACACATACAAAACATCTCTGACACTTTAGGATTGTTCCACATACTTATTTCTTCAGAATAAACAAAAATGTATTGCATTGATAAGAGGAATGCTGAAATCTGAGTGTCTCTGTGTTGCCAAATGAAGACAGTTTTGAAGACTTTCCTTTGTAAAACACAGATACAACAACTCTGACACAGTAAGAAGGGTCCACATTCTTATTTCTTCAGAATAAACCTGAATTGAGCCTTTCCATTATAGCTCCCTGAATCTTTCCACCATATACCTACCTTAATCTTTATTTTTTGCAATTAAATCGTTCCAAAATGATCCCAAACGATCATTTTAAGATATTATTGAACACATTTGGTTCTACAACAGAAATAAAACATCTCTGACACTTTAGGAATGTTCCACATCCTTATTTCTTCAGAATAAACAAAAATGTATTGCATTGATAGGAGGAATTCTCAATTCTGAGTTTCTTTGTATACAGATACAACAACTCTGACACAGTAAGAATGGTCCACTTCCTTATTTCTTTAGAATAAACCTGAATTGAGCCTTTCCATTATAGCTCCCTGAATCTTTCCACCATATACCTATCTTAATCTTTATTTTTTGCAATTAAATCGTTCCAAAATGATCCAAAACGATTATTTTAAGATATTATTGAACACATTTGGTTCTACAAGAGAAATGAAATATCTCTGACACTTTAGGAATGTTCTGCATCCTTATTTCTTCATAATAAACAAAAATGTATTGCATTGATAGGAGGAATCCTCAATTCTGGGTTTCTCTGTGTTGCCAAATGAACTATCATGACCAAAAGAAGGTAATTTTGAACACTTTAGGTTCTACAACACATATACAACAACTCTGACACAGTAGGAATACTCCACATCCTTATTTCTTCAGAA
>NW_025395745.1:0-1112 GCF_016433145.1 Gracilinanus agilis | reverse complement strand
GTCATCAGTAAACATTTGTTACTCTGTGTGGTCATCAGTAAACATTATTACTCTGTATGGTCATCAGTAAACATTTAATATTCTGTGTGACCATCAGGAAACATTTATTACTCTGTGTGACCATCCATAAATATTTATTAGCTGCCTACTATGTGCCAAGCACTGAAGGATACAGAGAGACAAAAGCCAGTCTGTGCCCCGGGGGAGCTCACTACCTAATGGCCCAGAAGAGGAAACTGAAGCTAGAGAAGAGGAAGAAATGGCAGGCAGAGCCCTTCCTTTCATTCCACTTATTTTGCCGCCCCCCCCCCCCCCAGCCCTCATCTCAGGACTTGTGTAGTACAGGTTACCTAATGTCTTTTCACAGACTGATCACTAACCTTTGAGTTACCGTTCCTTTCTTAAAATCTCAGCAGATGTTTTCCATAGATAATGGAGATTGCATCCAGGGGCTGCAGCCAGGCTTGGGGAGGGCTTCGCTGAGTTCTATCCACAGAAGAGTCTGTTGAAGGAATGGGGAATGTTTAACCTGGGGAAGATAAGACTCAAGGGGGAAAAGATAGCTGGCTTCCAGTATCTGAAGGACTGTGACAGAGAAGGGATTAGGATTATTCTGCTTGGCTCCAGAGGGCAGAGCCCAAAGCAAAGAAGGTGGAAATTACAAGTCAATTTTAGGCTTCATATTAGGTCAAAAACAAACATTTTCCACCATTTAAACTAATTCAAAAATGAATGGGTACATGGAGAAATGGGGGAGGGGGTTCTCCTTCCTTGGAGGTCACCAAGCAGGGACTAGACCCCTCCTGTGCTGGGTTATGTTGCATGGGTTCCCTTTCCTGTGATGGGGACTGTGGTCCCTTCCAGCTACAACCTGTGACCTCTTTATCTGGAACCCTAATTACTTTCCAGTTCTGCAAGGATTGAGAGACCTTGTTGTATTGTCATAGGCAGAGCTGCAGCTGGGAGAGCCTCAGACGCCATCTAGTCCACTCCTCTTCATTTTACAGATGGGGAAACTGAGGCACAGAGAGGGAAGGAGCAAGAGTCAGGAATTGAAGTCCTCCATGGTCCAAATTCAGCACCCTTCCCTTCACTCTGAGCTGTGGCATCCC
>NW_025395744.1:0-1724 GCF_016433145.1 Gracilinanus agilis | reverse complement strand
CCCTTACCTTCCGTCTAGGAGTCAATATTTGTGTATTGGCTCCAAGCGGAAGAGTGGTAAGGGTAGGCAATGGGGGTCAAGTGACTTGCCCAGGGTCCCACAGCCTGGTGTCTTTCTTATACAGATCTGTGATTTCCAGCTGCACTCCCCTCCTGCCCCAGGTCTTATCTCCCCCTCTAGGTGCTTCCTGACCTCTGTCTGGCCTGCTCTGATAACGGAGAGGCCTCTCTGGGCCCTTGGGAAACAACTACTCTCTCTCTTGCACCCTAAGCTTCCTCTCCCCAATCTCTCAGGGTGGTGGCCCCGCAGTGTCCTTGCTGCTACAGAGCTCCTTGGGATGGAGGTTCAGCATTTCCCCTCCTCTTAAACCTTCTCCAGGCTCTAACATTGGTGGTCCCTGTTCTTCTAACAAGCTCACTTGTCTTCAGGACATTTGGTGCCAAGAACAGGGGACCCTATTCTAGATGCTGGGCCAGAAAACACAGGGAGGATGCCTTTTGTCTGGACCTCTTCAAGGGTGAAGGAACTCATTCTGCCAAGGCAAATCGGGTGCTGCTGGAGAGCTGCCTTAGTGGGCAAAGAGGGAACAGATTGGTGAAGGGATTCTTCAGGGTCTCATGGCTATTCTGTTTCAGGTAGGGCCTGGACCTAGCCCCATTCATGTCCTCTGCACCTCATCATGGCCAAGCACTGTGGCCATCATCCTTCAAATCACCCAGCCAGAGATCGTGTTAGCTGTGGGACTGGGGGTGAGGGGGGCACATTTTAGGATCCAAGATTTAGAGCTAGAAAGGAGCTTAAAGGTCATGGAGTCCAACTTTTTCAATTACTCAATCAACAAATAATTAATTAATTAATCAATTAACTTTAGTGAATTAATTAATAGACATTTATTTCTGTGTGTGGTCATCAATGAGCAATTATTAAGTACCAAGCACTGCATTAGCCCTCGTCATCAACAAACATTTATTACTTGGTGTGTTCATCAGTAAACATCTATTACTACTCTGTGTGGTCATCAGTAAACATTATTACTCTGTGTGGTCATCAGTAAATATTATTACTCTGTGTATCTGTGAACATTACTCTGTGTAGTCATCAGTAAACATTATTATTCTGTGTGGACATCAGTAAACATTACTCTGTGTGGTGATCAGTAAACATTATTACTCTGTGTGGACATCAGTAAACATTACTCTGTGTGGTCATCAGTAAACATTTGTTACTCTGTGTGGTCATCAGTAAACATTACTCTGTGTGGTCATCAGTAAACATTATTACTGTGTGTGGACATCGGTAAACATTATTACTCTGTGTGGTCATCAGTAAACATTATTACTGTGTGTGGACATCGGTAAACATTATTACTGTGTGTGGACATCAGTAAACATTACTCTGTGTGGTCATCAGTAAACATTTGTTACTCTGTGTGGTCATCAGTAAACATTATTACTCTGTGTGGACATCAGTAAACATTATTACTCTGTGTGGTCATCAGTAAACATTATTACTCTGTGTGGACATCAGTAAACATTATTACTCTGTGTGGTCATCAGTAAACATTACTCTGTGTGGTCATCAGTAAACATTATTACTCTGTGTGGTCATCAGTAAACATTTGTTACTCTGTGTGGTCATCAGTAAACATTATTACTCTGTATGGTCATCAGTAAACATTTAATATTCTGTGTGGTCATCAGTAAACATTTGTTACTCTGTATGGT
>NW_025395743.1:0-3533 GCF_016433145.1 Gracilinanus agilis | reverse complement strand
TTGAAGTAATTGACCAGTACACTTCACCATTGATTGGACTTTCAACAATTCAGTGTAAATGAAAGTTTAAGAAAACCCCAATTGATTAGAAGTATTAATTAATCCAGATCTCTCTCCTACCTTCAGAATTCCATAAACATTAAGGAAAGCTTCAGTGAAATTGGACAATTTATTTGTAAGTTTCTTTTCTGAAAAAACAAAACAAAACAAAAAAACTACTGAAGCATCATGACTTACATTTTTTAAATATACTCGTGTTTTTTGCCAGCTGGATACTAGATCAGGTAAATTAAAGTATCCTCCAACAGGGTTACTGTCTACAAAGAAAAAGAATTTGACAACCAAGGAAAAAAAAAACCAGAGGGGCAGTTAGGTGGCTTGGTGGATAGAGAGCCAGGCCTGGAGATGAGGAGAGCCTTGGTTCAAATCTGGCCTCAAGCACTTCCTAGCTATGTGACTGTGGGCAAATCACTTAATCCCTTTTGTCCTGAAACCAGTACTTTGTGTCAATTCTAAAGAAAGAAAAAAAAGAAAAAAGAGAAAGAAAGGAAAGAAGGAAGGGAAGGTGGGAGGGAGGGAAAGAGAGAGGGAAATATAATGTAGTCAAAACACCAAACCCACAAATATTATGATTAGAGTTTGTTGATGACAGATTAAAATATTTGAAACTTTTATGCAAGCCTTTCTCCCTTAAATTCTTCATATGTCTTTTTGTATCTTTGCTTGGACAGGAAAATTAAATTTTTGCTAACATTTAAGGTCATTCTTCTAGTTAAATAGTGAACAGCTCTTTGTTTAGCTTTCTTTTTTTCTTATTTACATTTTTAAAATCCCTCTAGAAATGTTTAAACAAAAAATAATTTCCAATTTTCTTCTGACTTTCCTTTTTCTGTGTTCAACTTAAATATGAAAAAATCATAGTAAAGAGAAAGATTCAATAATATTGCAATAGTGATTAAAATCATTGACACTTTTTTTTTTTAAACTCTGGACCTATGATTTAATCAGTGCTCGAAACCTGAAAGGCAGAAATTCTCCCTATTGAGGCTGAGCTGCTACTTGGTTGTGATTTAGAGTTCTAGAGAATTGCCTAAGGATAATGAGTTGAGAAACTTGCCAAAGCTCACAGAGCAAGTATATATGAAATAGTATTTGAATTTAGGTGCCATTTTTTTTGCTCTGCCAAACTGTATCTCAGAAAGTAGTTGGGTTTTTTGAAAAAAAAGTTTCTCATCTTATTGACAGCTTTGGTTTTGAAGTCATTTGCTTCCTCTTCCCAAAATCCAATTAGTTATCAAACCCTGTTGTTACTACCTTTGTAGCATCTTTTATATACACGTTCTCTCCTCTGACTCTGTCACCACCTTGGTACAAACCTTCATTACCTCAAAACTAAACTGTTGCATTAATCTCCTAGTTGGATTTTCTGTCTCAAGATTCGTCCCCTCCTGTGATCCATTTAGTGTTATGAAATAAAAAGGCAAAATGTTGATATGAGGAGGAATAAAGGGGATAGCTGAGTTAAGGGATGAATGGGTAGTATATAGGAAGGTAAGGGAATGAATGGGAGTATATAGGAAAGTGCTGCTCAAATAGGCTAATCAACCGAAGGCTAGAGACAGAGGGTACTGGGAGGAAATAGGCTGGATCCTTCAGGCAGGGATAGTATATGATACAAGACAAATTGGGTCAGCCAGTAATGTTTTAGATCTAGCTGGAGGATTTCTCTTGTTAATTTCTAAGGTCCCTTGCAGGAGGAGTCGAGCGGCTCCTCCCTGCCAGTGAAACTGATGTCTGCAGGAAGTCTTGGCTGGGTACTTTCTGCCCAAGATGGATGCCTAGGTTTCCCTCAAGAAATAAAAGGAAAATTATTTCTTCTCTCTTCAGCCTTTGCCCTACTATTTAGTACAAAGATTCACCAGAGGCTTTTGTGTAGATATTAAAGGGGATTTATTGATGTTAAGGGTAAGCTAAGGGAAAGAGGGTTTAAGGGTTTGTAACTGCTGCTGGGGAGAAAGCTGGTGCTGGGAGAAGGGTCACAGGAGAGAGAGTCAGTCTGAGAGAGTCCATTCTCCCAGCCAGGACAGTTTCATTACCCTGAAGTAAAAGTATTTATCAGATCACTAAATAAGGTGGTGGCTTGATTTAGGATGTCCTTCTTGCCTACAGAAGCTAAACCCACGATGTCCAACCACCAAACCACCCTTCCTCCCAGGGCCCAATAGGGAAATTCAGGGAAGATAGCAGGATGTAAATGGAGAGGTCAGGGAGAGGTCCAGAGAAATCAGGCTAGGTCCAAATGCCCCAAAGACAAAAGGCCACAGGCAAGGGCAAAACCAAAAGGCAAAAGCCCCAAAAGCCCCTCAGTTGGAACTTCAGCACTATTTATAGAATCAGGCTCCAACTGTTTCTCTGTGAACATTCTAAACCTTCTAACTGCCAGGGCTGCTACAGTTGAATTTGCAAAAGCAAAGGCTTTTGCTGCAACCCTGCATTACACAGGCAAACCGATTTTCCTGGAGTATAGGTCTGACCATATCACTCCCCTCTCACCCTTTCAATAAACTCCAGTGGCTCCCTATTGTCTCCAGGATTAAATAAAAACCCTTTGTTTGGCTTCTAAAGACCTTTATAATCTGGTCCCTTCCAACCTTTCTAGTTTTTACATTTTTCTCCTTCCCTTCCACATAGTCTGTGATCAAATGATGTTGGTATCCTTGCCACTCCTCAACCAAGACTCCATCTCCTGATTCTCAGCATTTCTATTGGCTGTCCTCCATGCCTGGAACTCTCTCCCTCCTTATCTCCTATTTCCTACCTTCCTTCAGGTCCCAGCTAAAGTCATACCTTCTGCAAAAGGCTTTTCCCATTTTCTTTTATCTTAATGCCTTTACTCTGCAATTATCTCCATTTTGTCCGACATACATATCTCTTTTCCTGGTGTCTGTCCCATTAAAGTATGAGTTCCTTTGAAGTAGGGACTATTTTTTGCCTTTCTTTGAATCACCACCACTTCGCATATTGTAGGTGTTTAATAAATACTAGTTGACTGATTGACCTTCATTTCTAAATATATCCGTTGCCTCTCCCTTACCTAATTAGAGGCATCCCTTGTAACACTGACCTTAGGGAGAGAAAGTCACAATCTTTCTCTGAACCCCCACAAAAACATTTTCCTGTGCAATTAATGAATTGGCAATTAATTTGGGCAATTAACACTTTGTAGGATTAAGCCTATGTGCCAAATACAACTCATTTGTTCATTTCCTTAATCTAACCCACAGCCTCACTGAAGCAATTTTTGTTTAGCGGGAGGAGGGGAGAAAAGTTATTTTGGCGTTTATAACACATAGGAAAAGATTTTCCTCCCTAGCATTAGGTTACTGCTGCTTGAGTTGGAAAGTTAAATATAGTTTGGAAGACTTACTAATAACCTATCCTTACTGGGCTTAATTACCTCATACCAAGCTCATCTATTATCCTCTAGGGCTACTGTTCAGCCCAGTATCTCTCTTTATGGTCCCTGCCTTTCC